>NC_141762.1:56980208-57283296 GCF_982258835.1 Parasteatoda tepidariorum
TGTTTGCAAGTTGTACATTTTTCGCAATTTTTCCAAAAAAATAATCTAAAGGCACCTGATTTTAAAAATTTTTTGAAAAACTCTGGAATAACTGCTGCTCAGAAATTTACTTAATTGCTTAGTTATGCCTGATATTTATTTAAATATAATAATTTATTAAATATAATATAATAATTATATTAAATATAATATTTAATATAATAATTTCTATTTAGTTAATGATTTTTTTATGTACATTTATTTCTGCAGGTCTCTTTGCAAGAGCTTTGGAGGGTGTTGATGTTAAACAACTGATCACAAATGTAGGATCTGGAGTTGGAGCTGCACCTGCTGCTAGTTCTGCTCCTGCAGCTGACGCTGGTGATGCTAAGGCAGAAAGCAAAAAGGAAGAAAAGAAAGAAGAATCTGAGGAGGAAGATGATGACATGGGATTCGGTAATGTTTTCTCTATAATTTATTGCAGCTTTTAATGACATGATTTACCAAGTTTAAAGTTTAATTTTTTAAATTAATTTCTGAATTAAATTTTTATTTCTTATTCAACATAAAGTGCTATGAAAATGATGCTTTATCAATGGATCCTTTTGAAACATAATGAAAAGATCTAATTTCTGATTTTCTAGTTCTTTATTATTTATTTTCATGATAAATTGATTATAATATATATCTGACTCAGGGGTCTGTTTAGAAGAAATTTGGGTCCGTTAACGGACCCTTCACAAAATATCTTTTCATAAAAACGGACCCTTCACAAAGCATTTTAACTTTAAAACGGACCCTTCACAAAATATTTTAACTTAAAAACGGACCCTTCACAAAATGATTTTTCTTTTAATCGGACCCTTCACAAATTTGTTTATCTTCATTATTGTTTTGTTAATCGAATAAACCCTTCCCTGGTAGGGGTGAGGGAATAAAGGCAGATATAAACGAACTAAATTTTGTCTTCGGCATTCAGCAGTAAATTCTGCGTTCAGCAGTATAGGCTAAATACCAAATATTTGTATGTTGCATCTCTAATTTAGAAACAGCAATTGTTGTTTATTTTTTAAAATTTAATTTTTTCAATTAAAATTTTACAGTGTTGAGCATAATCTTGTATGTCTTTACAATTTAAAAACTCCTTGAAAAAATTTTTTTGCGATAACGGACCCTATTTTCACAAATTCACAAAAGCGGACCCTGGTTGAAAGAATGTGACTTAACGTTTATTTTATATTCACAAATTACGAGTAATTTTTTCACAATTTTACCAAAAACGGACCTTTCACAAAATGTCTGGACAGACCCCTGTGACTTCTTACTGTATGTTAATGTGCGACTTCAGCTTAAAGTGCCTTTATCCTGTGGCTCAGTCGCAAATATTGTTTATAACCAATCTGTTAATGGTTTAATATTAACTGAACATGATGTTTTATCAATGGATCCTTTTGATGCAAATGAAAAGACAGAATTGCTGATCAGTTATTCAAGTGATTATATTCAATAGTAAATCAATTCATCTCTTTAAGTAGCTTGTTATCAAGGGCGGTTAATCTATATTACCACTTTCAAATTAATGTTTCAAGTGAATTTAATTGAATTACTTATCAGCCTATAGAAAGTTTTAAATCACTTTTATATGCCATCTTTGTTTTAACCCCTTCAGCTCTGATATCCTAATATTAGACCAAATCTTTACAATGCTTTGTTTTTCTCATTTTTTAGATTTTTAACACCGTGACCTAGTCGGCTAGGTTTCATTATTTATCGAGTAATGTAAAGGGTGTCGTAGTTGTTTCATCCTCGGGTCCAGGTTTTCATTTTCCCTCCCCTTCGACTCAAAGCCTCATATGATTCTACTGCTTAGCCCGTAAACTAGCTTGGCGCGATTATCGCCGCTTTTACACCAAATGTTTATTGCCGATGAAACTTATAGAATAAAATATATAACGAGGAAGAGCATGACGCTCTTCCTCACATTTGGGTGGTGCGCTTGTAACCTTTTCAGCAATTTCTTGGGGGAAAAAGAGATTACAAGATCATGTACTTACTTTGTTTGAAACTGAAAGGGGAACTAACAGTATTATGTTTTCAACAATCAAGAAGTTAGAGACATGCTTCTTTAAATTTTGTTTTTAAAAATTATATTTTTAAAATAAAAGTTTGTTTTTTAAAAGAAATTTAATAGGAATTTCTTGTTTTTAAAAATATAAGCATTCTTATTGAAGGAATTTTTATTTTTAATAACATTATTTATAAGTTTAAGGAAATTCTTAATTTCAAAAATCTAAATTGATTTTTTAAAATCATTATTTATTTTTATTACTAGTTGAAGGGAATTATTATTATTATTTTTTAAATATTGCTTTTTTATTTAAAGAAAATCAAATTTTTATTATTATTTATAAGAAAATTCTTATTTTGTTGAATATTATTTATTTTCAAAAAACATTCTTTGTTTTAAAAATATTTAATTGCTTTTTGAAAACCTTATTTCTATTTAAAAACATTATTTTCTATATTTAAATTTTTCTTAAAAGAAATTCTTTATTTTAAAATATAATTTATTTTTTAAAACTATTACTTGTTTGGGGATTTTAACTGCATGGTACATTTATAAGTAAAAAATTTTATTTTTTAAATCTTATTTTACTCTTCCTGTTAGCGATTTTTCTAGTAAATTTTATTCAAACATTTATTTGATTACATGATTACCTCTTCTAATATTAATTAATATTTTATATTAATATTTTTAAAATATGAATATATATATATCTTAATATTTTTAAAAACTATTATCTTCATTTATATCGAAACACAGCTAAATTAAGTTAATAAATTTTTAAAAAAATTGTGGTTAAATATTTAAACTTTTAATCAAATTAGACTTTGAGTTTTCTATACATGGGATGTCAAAAACTGTGCAGTGAATACCTCTTGATCTAGGGGTTATAGAAACATGGTTAAAATTGCAAATATTTTTCAAATTAAGTTAGTATCATATAATAGTTATGATTGCGTGACTTGTTTTAGTAAGATTTTAGAAAAGTAACCTTTTTAAACCTTGTTTTATTGCTTAAACCTAAAATCAGAAAAATGCTCATTAAGTACTTTTATACAATAGTCTGTAAAAAAAGTTTTTTTAAAAAAATGGTAAAATTTACCCCAAAAAAGAATTAAAAAAATCTTTTATTACTTTCTCACAAAGAAATAGGAGAAAGAAGTCGTCTGCATAACATTTTAGAAACCACAATAAAAACTTTCTCACTAACATGGTTGCAAACTTAACTGAACTGCAAACTAATGAAAATTAAATTGAACTTCACTAAACTGAATATTTCAATCTTATGATAAGAGCCATGATGGCTCAGGAAAAGAGCGCTCGCCTTCAAATTAGATGAACAGGTTTCAAAAGCGGTAGACGGATCAAGGGTTAGTGTCCCCTTACCGTCAGCCTAACCATGATATGTTTTCGTGGTTTTCCTCTCCATGTAACACACATACGGATTAGTTTCATCAAAAAGTCCTCGACGAAGACACATTTCTCCCAACACTTGGTTCAGGAGTTCCCTTGTCTTCTGGATTGGGTTCAAAATAACAAGGATACGGAGTTGAAGTGGGACTAAACATATGAAAAGTTTAAAATTGAAATACCTAAGAATGAAAGATTTTTAAATGCAATGGCCTCTTAAATGGATTGCATTATAAAATTTATTCGTATTTGGTTGAAATTATCCAAAGCTATTAGCACTGAAAAATGTATAAATGAAATGCATTGATAGAAAGAAAATAGTTATAATTAATATTTAATTATTTTTACAAAGTTTATCTCGAAGTTGATGGTTGACAGTTAGCAATTTTTCATAAATTTGAAAGAAATAATGAAAATTTTACTTCTATTTACTTTTTTTTTGTTGAAATATTTAAATAAAACTTTCACTTAATAATATGAAGCATATTTATGAAAATTGCTCAAGAAAAATAAGAAAGAATTAAAACACTGAAATCTCAATTAAGTAATAATACGATTTTATAAATTTTGTAAAGTGTATTTTACGGATACTTTGAAGTATGAAAATATTGAAGTTATTTCAGTTAAAATTAAAGTTCGGTTAAAATAAATAATAGTTTAAAAAAATATCGAGCAATTTTATATCATATTCTAAATTTTTAATCTTGTTTTATAATCAGTTAATCCTTTTTTCTTAACTATAAACTAATGGATTTTTAGCAATAAATAAAAATAAATATTATTTCTTCATTTTAACAAGTTTTTTTTTATAATTAATCCCCTAATCAGTCAATTTTGACTTCTAAAAAATACTATTTATTAATATACTCTAAAAAAACTATTTAAAAAACTGTTTAAAAAAATAAAAATCTATTTACACATTTATTTCGCTAATCTTCCTATTTCTAAACTAAGAAAATTGTACTACTCATGAAGTGAAATTATGAAAGTTGCACCTACTAATTTTATTAAGAAATTACAAAGTTTATTAAGAATTTATTAAAATATTACAACATATTTTGATTCTCACAATCAAAATATAAGTCAATGAATAAGAGTTAATCTAAAATAATACAGCATAAAGTAAAATTAATACTTGACCCATGAACATCATGCGCTTTTATCACGCACTTTTAATTATACGAGTGTTTTACAAAGTTTTGAAATATTAAACATTCCAACTCACAAAATTTTTTCCCAATTGAAATTCGAAATAAAATATTCTTAGATCAAAAAATCATGACAAGTAAACAAGCCATTATTAATATGTAATATTAATATATAGTATAAATAAGGATGTATAATTAGTATTTGGATAATGAATTAGAGCTGATAAAATTGAAGTTAAGATTAAGGTATGAGTAAGAATTAGCTTAGGTAAAGCCATATTAGACAGGTCTCTTTAAAAAAAAAAAAATTCTTAGTATGTTTTAGTCTTACTCTGTAATACAAGCTTGATTGTTAATATACAGGGTGTTTATAAAGTCCCGGACCCATTTTGATGTCTAATACCTCATAAAATAATAAAGATAGATTAAAATTAATAACATAAATGGTTAGATAGACTCAAAAAGTTTCATGACCCCTGTCAATGAACTTCCACGTGTGCTCCCTTCGTCGCACGGAGAATATCAAGTCGATAGTCAATTTCACGCCAGGTAGCGGCAAGCATGTCGATGTATGCATTCTCCTTAATATCCGCTCGAATAAAACATCACATAGAAAGTAAACATAACATTGCAATAGTTGCCAAAAAAAATGCAATTAATAAGCAGACGATATTTAGAAAAGTACAGATATTTAGGCAGGAAAATGAAATTATCTGAAATTAACCACACGCACAGACGATATTTACAAAAGTAAAGATATTCAAACCTGAAAAGGAAAATATATGAGTTATTCCAGCAATAAATGCCATAAGTTTGTTTATATCTTCATTGAGTTATTAAACAGCAAAATGGGTCCGGGAATTTATAAACACCCTGTATATATAGAATTCAATCAATTTGATTTAAATCAAGCAATTATATTTCATTTAAGTTCAGATTTTCTAATAAAATAATTTAAAAATTTTACCGCTGAAACCCTTGTTAAAAATTATAATATTGAAGAAATCTTAACTATTCAAAAAAAGAAGAGAAAGAAAATAATAATAATTTAATAACTGCTCAAATTTGTTTTAAATTGTTTTAATATTTGCTCAAATATTTAAAATAATTCTCATATGACTGTAAAAAAAGAAGAATTTAGTCCGTAATACAAGGTTGATTGCTAATATATAGAATTCGATCAATATACCACTGAACCACTTGCTAAAAATTATAATATTAAAGTGATCTTAACTATTCAAAAAGATTTAAATAATTATTTAAATTCTTTTAAATAATTTTAATATTTGTTTAAATACTTAAAATAAGTCCCATATCTCTGTAAAATATATCAAAAAAGTGAAGTTAACTATCTATTAAATATCTGATGTAAAAATAATTTTAATTGACTGAATGCTTTAAATGATTTCAATCAATGACAATTAAATAAAAAATAAAGAATTAAATAAATTTCTCCAACTTTAAAATGAATATTAATCCAAACCTTCATTAAGTTTATATGCTATGTTTTAGTTACAGAAAATAACATTCTTTGGGAAAAATTGACCAAGTTTTGATGTCCTAAAAAATTTCTTATGAAGTTTTCTTATGATTTCTAGAAAAAAAAAATTTAAAAAAAGATTCCTTAGTTTCAGAATTTTTTAAATACGATGTTCCTCTAAAGAGAATAAATCAGAATTAAAAGAGAATAAATTTCACAAATTATTAATATCGAGTTGCTCAGATATATATTAAATTTAATGCAATAAGTACTATTCATAAAAAAGTATGATATAATTTAGGGTCGAATATAGGTATAACTGTATCTACATTTTGCAAAATGCTCTGTAAGACTAAACCTATTGGGTGCTGCTATGTCGATTGAGAATATTTCTTTTTCTTTTCAATTTCTTAGAATTATTGCATTTAATAATGAACATATAAAGCAGAAAAAAGATTTTGTATTAAACAAATTTCTTTACTTTTATAGATAATTTCACACTTCCAACCAAAGCTCCCATTTCGGGACAGACGAACTGGGAGTCATTATCAAGTGCTAGTAATAAATTTTTTGAATTAGCTGGTATTAAGGAAAGCTTATTACCAAGCATTTTCTGCAATTAAAGTTTTTAGCATTGCTTTAAAAAGAAGCGATGGAAAAGAACCCACTATTTTCGTATTTTACTTATTTTTATTATAAAAATCGAATACAAATAATTGAACTTCTGGGGTTGTATCTAATATAAGGTTTTTACCCTCTCTTGCTGTTTGCACGAAATATAATGTCATAATATATTTAGCCAAGAAAATTAAACGGCTATTGAGGATAAGTTTTGCGATTTTTGAGAAAGAAAGGGATCTACATCTTTTTTTTAGATTAATATTTTGGCAAAATAATCTGCTGCGAACTCGTCCGTTTGTGGAATGAGTATTTATAACATCAATTTCTACTTATGATATCGATATTGCTAGCTAGGAGTGCGATTTTCCATTATTTTGCAGTTTCGATTTCTCGAGCACGCGCAGTCAACTTTTTCAGGAGAATAGGGGTATATTTTTACGTTATGAGCTGCCAAGTTGCGATTCCCCACATGGCGAAACTTGTATCTAGTCCTTGGCATGACAATGACTGCAAACATACACTAACCCCTTTGCCCTACCCAGCCACTCCCTTTCAGCGATTGGAAGGGGGGTGTCAAACACGATGCGAGGATGAAAACTACATGTAACCAATGTAAAGATGTGTTCTAATACTAATTTGCTACATCCAAATGAATTAAATTCTTACTGTTTGTTTTTACACTTGTTATATGCTTGATCATGATGTTAAATCAATGGATCCTTTTGATACAAAATGAAAAGATCTTACTGCTGATTCTAGTTTTTGTGAATATTTTCTTAGTTTTGCATGTTTAGATTTTAGAATTTCTTAGTCCCTGTTTACTGCTAATCAGGGACAACAGATCATTTCTAGAGCGAATTATCTTTTTACGCTTCTGTGGTTTCAGAATTTTTTTATTTATTAATCAATTTAAAATTTTAGTTTTATATTACACTTTAAAGAAGTACATATATTGTATTTTTTTTAGCTATTTTATAGCTTCCATTCTTTATTTAAAGTTTTTTTAAGTTTAAGACCAATAAAGATGAAGAGTATAGCAGTTTTGGTTATACCTGTCATTTCAATTAATGTTATAGCTTTTTTAAATTGTTTTTGTGGAGAAAATAGTAACTTCAGTGATTAATTCTTGGAATTATTCAGAGATTTGAAAATCTGAAATGGCGAACCTGTATGTGTGTGAATGTATTGATTAAAAGACAGTATCATATTTGGCACCAACATGTCTGCAGCCCTTCGTTAGTCCACTTGCTGCTCAAGTGGCTATTCGCTCTATTATCAGGGATGAGCTTTTTCCGCTTCTTTTACTTTTGTGCCTCGAATATCCGCCTTTTTATCAGACTCCGATTATCTAAAAGTTTCTCCTTTTTTTTAAAAAAAAAAAAAAAAAAAAAAAGATTTTAAATAAAGATTTTGCTTTTTCGAAAAATTTAGCCATTGAAGTAAAAGAATTATATATATTTCCGATTTTCAAAGATAAACAGAAAATTATCTGTCAATCCTTCCGCATTTTAGCTATTTTCGCCGCTTTTACGCACAGAAGATACGATTTGCGTCATTTTTGCCTGCCTGCCAGATTGCTCGTATTTTCGTAATTCAGACGTTCCTTCTTCCACATTAAAAAAAGTGGCGTGTGTGAGAAAAGATAAGGTTGATATGTGGTGAAAATATTTATTTGCCCACTCAATTAATTTGTAAATTTTTATTAATTATGGCTAAACAAAAGCAATATAAACAAGCTTCATATGAATCCATAGCCCTGAATCTGCTAATATCTTGATTCTTATTCATGTGATTTTAATGTCAAGCATCGATTCTCGTACTTTGATAAAGATTCTCGATTCTTTACCTAATTTTAAAGTTACATGTTGCGATTCTTATTCACATGATTTAAATATCGTACTTTGAGATTCTTATTACGAGATTTAAAAATTCAATGTAGCTGTTCTTATTTGCAAGTTTTTAATATCCTATGTAGTGATTCGTATTCACACAAGTTTAAAATTCATTGTTGTGATTCATTTCTGCGGTTATAATATCGAACATTGATTTTCGTATTTATATGATGTTTGAGAATTATGCATCGTGATTCGTATTTACGCGATCTAAAAGTTACACAGTATGATTTGGATTTTTTTCTTAAATCTAATATCGAGTTCCATATTTACGCGATTTCAAAATCCATTATAGCTATTTTGGAATCTAAGATCGCTATAAATCATGTAATAGTATTTATTTAAAGAAAGGGAACGTAAATGTATATTCTCAGTAGTTTAATGTGCTATACTAGGCAGATTTTCAAGTAATAATTGTCTCCTTTGTGTGAACTGAAGAAAATATAATTTCTAACTTTATTTTTTTAATGGATAATTTTACTTTTTTCTAAATGTTAAGTATCGATGTAATCATTCATATATTCATAAATTAGTACGCATAGTTATTTATTATCTGATATCGTCTGGAATTCATTATTAAACGATTTCACACGCGTAAGATTTACTCACGTGGAGGTTCAGCTTTTTTGCCTTTTAGTCAATCGCATCCCTGAAAATTAGTTACTATAAATGTGTCTTTTTTTTCTATCAACAATTATTAGCATATATAGGCATATTCAAAACTTACATTCTGTGCTTGTGTGAAATTTGTCCTTATTTCTAATGCTGTGTTTGGTAATGTCAATATATTATATGATATAGTTACTAATTGTATTTTTTCTTTTCTTTGTAGGTCTTTTTGACTAGAAGGTGCTTGTATTTTTATACAAATAAAAAAGTTTTTAACTATTTTTGATTTTTCTTTTAAAAAAGTGTATACATTGTTACTGTACAGAATTTTTATACAGCGAATGAATGTTACTACCATAGCTACTGGATTTTGCCAGTTTCTCCTGGTTTAATAAAAATTCTGGTTTTTATGCATTTTTAGAAAATTCCTTAAGATATAATAAGTTTCCAAAAGAAATCCCTATTGAAATAGTCTTTTTACTATCTTTGATGGATTAAGTGTCTATACCTATTCAAAATTATGAGTAAACATGATACATCACATTTACGGTTCTTTTCATGTCAATCATAACTGGAAGATATTCAGGGGTGATTGAAGAAATAGCATGGTGTGATTTTTCTGCGAATATCAAGATTTTCAAGACCATTGGATCTCGTGCTTCCGCTAATCAAAGGCTTATAATCCGAGATTTTCGCCGATTCCCGCTAGCGAGGTACTGACGTACACTTGTAGTTTGGTGAATTTTGGCATGCCAAATATTGAAACTGCGTCTGGTTCTCCGCTAATGACTATTCCTTTTCGCACGATTTTACATATCGTGGATGGATTGTCATATTTACCTTGTTTGAGCTGCGCGTTGCGGTTAGTATTCACGAGCCTTTGAACATCCAGCTTGGCAGTGCTTGTAAGAACTAAGATTTTTCATAACTAATTTTTTTTTTCAAATAAAAGCATTTGTTAAATATGAAGCGTGTGGTACATAATTTTATGGATTTTTGCACATGAAATAATCAGGGTTCTTCACTTTTTTCACGATCACCCCTGAATAATGTAGTTTTATTTTGATGACCATGATCCCTAACATTCCCTAGAGTTAAATATTTATGAAATTTATTATTTCGTTGAGTCTACTGGATTTTTCCCCTATTCATGTTTGCAGCTGTACGCTATTAACAAACCTGGTTCTGCATGTGATTTTTGTAAATAAGCTTCTAATGCAGAGAAATAGCTGATTAATTCTTAAGTTTTCATACATCTAAACCCAATAAATGCAACATTAGTTGCTTATTATGAAGAGGATTTATAGTTTTAATGTTAAATAGCTGTAAGAGGAATTTATTGCTACCGGAATCTAATAGATTAAAATGCGTTGCTTAAGTGTTTGTAATTAGAGATTTTGTAATTACTTTTTGTAGCAAGAAGCTAAAATTTAAAGTTTAAAAAGCGAGTACGCGAGTTTTGAATACTTTAATCTATGCCATGTAGAAAAGTCTACAAACATTTTTATCTTTCAAAAAAATAAATAAACATCAGAAGTTTCAAATTTCTGCTACAAGAGTTATCTTTAACCTTAGCAGAATAGGTTCCATAAAAACTTTTTCTAGAATTACTAAGCCTATGCCAGATTAAAAATTATACTTATGCAACCTTAGTGTGCAGCAGCCATGCTTTTGTATTTGTATTAATATTATTTATTCTTGCCTCTTCAAAAATTGTGTTCTCATTTTAAAAGCTTCAGGCCCTTCAATGCATCGTTTCTATATAGTAAGAAAGAGATCTGTTAACGTAGGGAAGTGGTTATTGGCTAAAGGGCTCATAAGCTTCTCTGATTTCATTTAGACTGATAGGAATCATTTTCAAAAAGACTTGTTAATTTGTTGTCCAGAGACTTAGAAATTTTCCTAAGATATAATTCCAAATAAAACTCAGATTAATTTGTTTTTAGTAGAAACCATACCATTTAATATAAAATGGTCATAAAAGTGCCTATTTTTTTATCCCTGAAAATTATATAAAAAATATTTGTATGAACAATATATTCATTTTTGATTTGTTTTTAGCTTAAAGTTTCAAAAAATAAAAGTTTTTAGGAAAATTTAACATTTACGGTTATTATGACTTAATGTTGGTTTTTAGCAATCAAATAAAATTAAAGATTGTGTTTTTCAAACATTAAAAAAGAATTTTAGGAATTTTTTCTTGTGTGATAAATTTCAAAGCATGAAATACAGAGGCCAACGTCACAATCTGGACAGTAGTACTGAGTTTCCTTCTTACATCTCTTATTGTTTTAATCTCTTCTCTAACTATCTACAATTACCTTAAAAATATCCTGGTACTGCTATCTGGTGCGTAAAGTAAGAATAAAATATTTTCCGGGCAAAAGAAATTTATTATTATTGGCATGTTACTGCTGAACACTCCAGCCCGGAAATATCACGGGAACGAGAAGGAAGGGGTTAAAAACCCTTAAAGGTGTTTTTGAAAAGCGCTTGGTTTTCCCTTTTCGAAATTGAAAATTTTCTTTTCTTTACCATGTTGATTTTTGCCACGCATTATGCAAAAGCGTGGTTCTTATCAACGTTTTCACGAAGCATTTCGGCATACCGTCATTCCGTATCGTATGAAAACGCCTATCATTTTACATGTTTGCTGGTCCGCATATACTGAGCTGGATTCAGTGGGAATTATTCTTGCCCTTTCATGTGCAACTTGTTGGCTGCATTTTGCAAGCGATTCTCAATTTCTGGCTTCATTTTTCTCCCTCTGAAATCGAGCCGAAAAATATTTCTATCTTGGCTAATGTAATCAAGAAAAAGGGTTCCTTGACAGAAACTAGTTATTTTTTCATGATTATGTAAAGTCTTTGAAAATTATTTTGTTAATGTATATAGTGCTTAAAATATTTTTTAAGTGCTTAAAAGGTGCTTATTTTTTGCTGAAAGATTTGGCTACTCACCCGGAAGCACTCACGGAAATGCTCACGGTTTCGGCACCGCTTGGCATTCTTGGCGGAAACTTTTAAGTCAAACCTGCTCTGTCGCCAAATTGCTTTTGCGTAGCGCTTATAAACAAGGGATAGAATTGTTTTCACTATTTTATTACAATTTTTTTCATTGTTTTAGTGTTTTCATAAGATCATGTAACTCAAATATTAAAACACAAAATTCTCCTTGCAATGTTTAGTAATAATTTTAATTAAATCTTTCAAATTTAGTTTTAATCTGAACTTCTAAGCTGGAATTTAATTTTAAAATTTTATGACTGTGAAGGGCATTGACCTGATGACGTATTCTGATACATTGATTGTATTGACTTGTTTGGAGTTTTCTCAGAAGTGTTTTTTATTTTCAATTTCTTAGTTAAAAAAAAAATAATTAAATAGATAAATGAAATATTATTTTTACTGATTTGATTTAAATTCTAATAAAATCATTTTATCGCGTTTAAAGTTATAGTTCTTTTTTTAAAATTAAACTCCAAGTTTATAATTGAAATGCGTGCAATGGAAACTAGTGTTATACTTGCGAACAACTTTTTTCGAGTTTAAGTGTTGTTAATTATGATGAAAGTTTACAATGTAATTTTCTCTATAAATCAACTATAGATATTTTTTAAGATGCAAGCAATCACGGTACATAAAACAAATCAATTAGGTTAAAAATAGCATAAATGCTAAAGAACAAATAAAAGCAAAAGTTCTCTTAGAGCCCTAAAATATAAATTATATATTACTTTTATATATACTTAAGTTCAGATTGGTCTAATCAAACTGAAGAATCAGAGAAACTCTTATGTCAAGGAACTGTAACTAATTTTATTATATATGTTTATTTTTAAAACTATATACAAAAACATCCGAAATATATTTCATATTAACAAAATAGTTCACTGTTGCATTCTAAGGATAAATTATTTTAATTGTATAATTTGCTTTTGTAGATCCATTTCCTAAAATATTCCCCAATTAATTATAAATTGTGTAAAAATATCGATTTTTCTGTGAAGTATTTCTTATTATTTATTTTGAATCTACCATTCATTTTTTTTTCTTATACTATTATATAATATTTTATTTAGTAATGTTATAAGAAATGGCACTAGTAATGGTATAAGAAATGGCAAAATTTTTAGTCGCATAATTATAAAATAAAACTTGGTTCTTGTAGTTCATCACTTTTGAAATTGCATTTGAATAAAATAATGTTAAAGTAAATTTGATCGGATTAAAATTAAATAAAACTTTTTTTTCTGAATTTTTATAATTTTTGAAACTTTCAAAATATTGAAGTAGTGTCATTAAAATCTTCATCTTATTGAAAATGAATAAAATAATAAGGTTAAAGTAAAGTGCTGCGTATGATAATGAAATAAACATTTTTTTAAAAATTTTTATTACTTTTGAAACCGCAAACAAATGACTAAAATGATAAGGTTAAATAAAAGCACTTTAAATTTATTAATTGCTTTCTCAGGTCTATTTTTTCAGATCTATCTTAATTTATTATTTGCGTAAAAATATCGATTCCTTTGTGAAAAATTTCTTATATATATTTCCAATTGAAAATTATCACCTTTTTCTGATTAAATGTTTTATTTGAGGAAAAACGATCTAATAAAATCACCTCCATCTGATAAAGCAAACAAGTGAGGCAATTTTTTTAACTGTATAAAGTTCTTTCTTAACTCATTTCTCAAATCTATTATAGTTCATTATTAGCGTAACACTATGTATTTCATTGTGAAGAATTTTTATTATGCATTTGGAATAAAAGAATTAATTTTTTTCCTAATTACGCATCTGAAATGCTGAGTTTAGCGATAAAGGTAATTTTTGCAATGTACTGCAATAAAAATACCTTATATAAAATTTTCTTACATTTGAATTGGAAACTGAATGCAATATTCCTTAGTATATAGTGAGCACACAAGCCTTTATATATATAGCATAGTAAGGAATGGTAAATTGTCTTAGCAAGTAAATTAAAAAAAAAAAACAAAAAAAAACAATAGATTTTACACTTTCAAGAACAATAATAATAAAAAAAAAAGAAGTTGAAAAGTAAAATATTTACAAGAATCTATTTTTAAATAAAATTCTGAAACATAAACATTAAGTATGAATTTTTCATTCAAAACGAAAACCGCTTATAAAAAATGCAAGAGTGGTGTGAGGATAGAAGTGAATAAGAAAGAAATTTTTAACTGGAATAGAACCATCATTTTCCTACCAATCAACGTAATAGGGTTGCACGTTGTAGCAAGATTTGACGCATAGATCGGGTTGGGTTACCATATTCTCAATTTTGCTGTTTTCAGAGAGCTCGACCGCGCCAAGCGGTGCCGAAACCGTGAGCATTTCCGTGAGTGCCACCCGGAACTACAATCAAACCAACTGCCCATACAATTTTTATACTTAGCAATAAGGTTTAAAGCTTTCAGGGACAGACAATAAATTACGAAAGAAAAGTATTTTAGAACACCCTATTCCAGAAAATCAAGCAGTTAGCTTGTAACTTTTACTTAGGTTGTTATTTGCAATAACTGCATAAAATTTCATAAACCTAGCTTAAATATTTATGTTGAGATATGCACATTATAAAAAAAATATTTACAAGATTATTAATTTGAAATTAAAAAAAAAAAAAAAAAAAAATTCCTATGCAAGATATGAGCATTGCAAGTAGTTCTTATGCACTGCGCATGCGCGAAATTATCTTGTAGTGAATCGTATTTGGTAAGTTATGAAAAAGGCCTGATTTTAATATCAAAAATTTTAGAGTTTCAAGTACTTTTTTAAAAAAGAGATCAAAACGAGAAGTTTTTTACAAATTTTATTTTGTACCATAAGACAAAATTTAATGACAAATGATAATACCTAGCAATAATCATCCGGACACCAAACTGTGACAGTACAAAGCAGTGTTTCCCAAACTCATGTACCCTTTCTAAATTTTTCGTAACGCTGTGTACCACTAATAAAAAAATGAATGTATTTTTTACTGTAAAAAAATTGCACGCCAGTTAAAAACCACAACTTTCTATTGACACCACTAATTATTAACTGTTAACTCTGAAAAAATAACCAATAGAAAAATACGTAATCGTAAATTTTCATGGCTAGCTTTGTTTTTAAATAAATTTTTTAAAGATTTTCCTTTGTTGCAAGATATTTAGCATAAGAACGCGTACCACACTTTGGGAAACACTGGTATAAAGGAAAGAAAACATTGTTTTAATGAGGATGTTCTCCCACATTGCCGATGTCATTTTTTAGTAAAACTTTTATGATTCAGAATGAAATTTGTTTAAGACAGTTTTTAAGGAAATTTTTTCAGACATCAAAACAAATTGGTAATTATTTTTTAATTGCTGAAATTTTTTTTAAAATTTTATTGAATATTTTTAAAGTTATAGCAAAAATGAAAAACTTAAGACCAAAAAAATAAATTTCTTTTAAAAATGTCCGCGTCTTATTCAAGCCAGGTTTATGAAATTTTATGCAATTATTGAAAATAACCTAAGTAATCTGTATAAGTTACACTCTTATTGCTAGATTTTTTGGCATAGTGTTCAAAAACGCTTGTTTTATTTCGTTCCCTTAAGCTTCTCAAAGTTTTAAAACGCATTGTTAAGTATGAAAAATCGCACGAACTAATTGCATCTAAAATAACAAAATAGTCCTTCAAGTATTTCTTGAGAATTTTAAAAACTGAGATTGCCTCTTCCATTTTTGTAGGGTACTGTATATATATATATACTATTATGTATTTAATTAAAATCAATTTGAATATTAAATTCTCCTATTTGAAAATACTTATATTTAGAACTAATATATGAATATTCATACGTTAATTTATGTACAAACCCCAGTGGTTACGGAAGTTATTCATTCTCTGCGCAAACTATATATTAAACAAGAATTTAGACACCACACCCATCAATCAACTTCATTTTATTCTTCAACACGCTCACTTTTCATTTCAACACATCGCTTATGTTTTGTTTCAAAGCGTGCTCACATCCCAGCAGGGGAGGGAAAACCTTTATTTCAAGGTCGTCAATAAAATATCGCGGTTTTCTTTTTCCTTTATTACGATTAATTTAGGGAGAATTTTGTTAAACATCTATTAATTAAGTCTAGGCTTAAGGTTACAGTTTGTGGATAAAAATAAATGTTTCATGGATGGGGTATACTTAAAACGATGTCCTGGAGCGATATTTACCAAAATCAATGTAATCTTACAGGGAAATTTTTGCTAACTTTATTAGAGTTTAAGGGTTCAATGAAGTTTTATGCAGCAAATTTAAGGATGCTAAATATCACTTCTTTTTTAATTATTTTCTTCACCTGCTAATGTGAATATTTTATGTATGCTCAAAATTTCTGTCAAAACACCGTAACAATTTTTAAATCTAGAATGATCGTTTATTATTATTATTTTTAAAATTTGACTAAGCTGGCAAAAATCTTGTAATTTGTCTCATTAAATTTTAACTATATAAATGATATACGAAGCTCAATTTTAACATTCAAAATAAAACGTTTAAATTATGCATTTAAAATAATTAAATAGCGCAATATAAGGTTCAGTTACTTAAATACAATAAAAATAAAATGATTCATAAATGTCTTAACATAGTTCGTCTAAACATTTTTATTCATTGTTTTATGTCAATGATCAAAGTAAAAGCCGAAATATGAAATTTATCAGTTTTTGTTTCCATCTCCCATGCTTGCTCATGTTTTTTTTAAAATAAAATAAAAATTTTGGTGAAGGGGGAAAAAATAGTCTATGAGTGAATCTACAAGGACGGAAAAGGGTCCTCAACTTCTTGTAGCCATCGTAGTACCAGGTTACCATACGTTACATTTATTAAGACTATGGGGAAAGAAATCAAAAAATGCGAGTGTCAGTTCCTCTGCTACAATTCAAGACTAGGTAAAATTTGATATGCTTTGTGGAAGAAGGTGCCAAATGGCATTATGAAAATGCGCGAAATTTTATGATTAAAAACATGTTATATTCAGCTGCATACATAAAAATGAAATTTTACGTAAATACCCTCCTGCTGTTGTTATTTTTTCTAAACCTCGATGTTACATAAATTCTCTTAAAAAAAAAATTCTTAGAATCTTCTTCACTATGCTCTTCATTTGCATTCCCATTTTTCTATACCACTAAAGGGTGCGTAGCGTTTTTAAAAAGTGCTTAAAGGTGCTTATTTTCGTTTTTTAAAAGCCCTTAAAGGTGCTTTTTTCATTGGGTGTTTTTAAAAAGTGCTTAATTTTCCCTTTTTCAAAATGAGATTTTTCCTTTACTATGTTGATTTTTGCTTCGAATTATGCAAAAAGACACAGTTCACATTGTTCTATTCAACGTTTTCACAATTAACTCAACCCCAATCTATTTCGGCGTATTGTCAGTCCGTAGCGTATGAAAACAACATTCGTTTAACATGATTAAAAATTTCATGATTTTTGACAAATGTCAAAAACAATGCCAAAAGGTTTTTTTTTTTTTTTTTTTTTTTTTGACATGACTGTTAAAACAAGATAAAACCGTCAATTGTCGAAAACTTTCCAACCCTGCCTAATTATGATATTTTTTTTAAGAACTTAAAAATATTTTTTGAGTGCTTAAAAGGTGCTTATTTTTTGTTGAATAATTTGGCTACGTACCCTGCATTATCATTCCAACAGGATCATTGATTTTTTTATGAATAGCCCCCACACCACACGAAACATACCGCAGATAAGGTGGTATGTCCACCGTTTCCTCTCGGAAATATGTTGTGATAACAAAGGAAATTCATAGTGAGAAAACGAATTGTTTAGAAATCATATCATTATGCATCATCTTTGTATGAGAGAAGAAGGATTTAAAAATGCAGCCGCCCACTACAGATTACGCAGGCATCACTTGGAAATTTAAAGAAATGTTCCCATATCTCTCCCTCCATCTCTTCTTTGGCAACATTACTAATAAACTTTTTTTTAAAAAATGGTTATAAATATATATTTGACATAGAACTTATGAAACTCTAAATTTAATACTTAAAACTCTATTGTTTTCTTAGAGGTTGCTTAGTTTAGTTTTTTAATGTTTCCCTTTTTAAGTCAATATGAAGTTTATGTTGGTTGTTGATTTTCATTAAAATGTGCTCATCTAGATGCATTTTCTTTGTACTGGAAACTAGGTCTGTAGTTTGCTGTAAGTAAATTCGTTTTCCCAATGGCGGACTGACACTTGCAAGTGCGCCAGATGCTTGAAATCATTGATTACCTAATTGTAATAATATAGAATGATCGGTCGAGATTTTACTCTAATTAACCTAGATCATTATTTTAATAGGCAGTATGAATTTAATATTAGGAATCTATGTTCCTCATGTTAAAGGTTGACTTATCTTCTTTTTTTTAAATTTCGAATTCTGTTTAATTTTGCTACCTCAATATACAGAAACAATTTAACTGATTTTCACTAAAATGGAAGCTTCATTTTTTTAAAAGGCTCAAATAAGATAAGCTAAGTTATTAATGAACAGGGGTGATTGTACCTCGAATTCCGTGTTTTTCGTATCCTTCTTCTGGGTCTAGTAACTCGAAGCAGGCCAAGCGATTTTTTTGCTCATATCGCAGAATTCCGCTTTGCCTCAAGACCATTAGTTTAGACTTCCTCGAATCAAAAACTTATAAGCCGACGAAATTTTGAATTCGATTTTTTTATTTAATTTTTTTTGACGAATTTTCGCCGTTATGAATATTTGGAACTGCGCCGAAATCTACTAAATATCGCAATTCTTATTCTCGCGATTTTAATATTAAACACCGATTTTCGTATTTACTTGATTTAAAATTTACATGTTGCGATGCCTGCAAGTGACGCCATCTTATGTTAACACTCGCGTGACTCACTTTATAGAGGTATACAATTAAATCTGATTTAAAGCACATGGTTATGCATACTCACTTCACTTCTCTAGTTGCAAGTACCCAATTGCGAGTTTTAATCCATTGAAAATCCGAAACCATTGAAAATCCAAAAAAAATCCGTTTTTCATACGGCTTCACCGAAAGAACCAATTCAAAATTTCGAACGAATTTTAGGACCAGGCGCTAAATTTGCCTTTGCAGCCACTGTCCAAATTCAGGTTCTAGAGAGAGAGGCAGACACACATACTCTTCATTTTATTATTATAGATAATTATAATTATTGTTGTTATTATTATTATTTTTTCGTAAATGGGGATTAAATTTCTTTACTTATAAAAAGGGCAGCGATGCTTTACTCTAAGTTTATTAGTTTTTTCAAAGCAAAACTTGGCATAATTATAAAATTGAGAAAATTATTATTCATTTATTTTGCTCGTTTTTTATTGAAATCATTAGTTACTTTTATTGTCAGAATAAACAACCTTCAGTCAGTAGTTAAGAGTTAGTTACTCTTTTGTGAGAGACAAAATAACTGAATAAACTATTAAATATAAATAGTGAATTCCATGAGAGCGTCTTGTATAAGATGTCGGATATATGAAAATATTTTTATTTTCGAAAATATCTATTTTACATACATAATACAAAAATACGCATACTACAATTACTAATTCATATTGCTTCTTTGTATATCAATGAGGCAAAATAAATCAATTAAAAAAAACCAGTCACCAAAAATTTTTAAGTTTAAAGTTGAGAAAAAAAAAGTTTGACGGAAATGAAATTCTCTTTGCTTTACTTGCTTATGAAATATTATACCATCTGGAATTGTGGATATCGCATTTCAATGTCATTTCATTCAATTCAGCACTTGATGACACGTTCAGCGGAAGAAAAAAATAATTTTTTTGTTGTTGCATTTTTAGCAGGAAATCGTGATCACGATTTAAATACTAGTATATCATTGTTATAATGAAATTCATATTTTGTTATTATCATAAATTCCGTTATTTATGCCATGGGTATACTTTGATGAATCATTATCTCAAAATGATTGTGGTATTACATCATTTGTAAAAAAAAGTTACCTGATTTTGAGCAATTGTAGAGTATAGTTTGGAGATCAACAAAACTCATAAAAAGTGAAATAAATACTGTTACTCTGCATAGTTGACTCATGTAGAGCGATTCATACAATGTCCAGGTTAATTTTCAAGTTTATTATTGAGCACCATAATAGTAAAATCAGGCAGGCGTAATCTTTATTTTATTCACTACTAATGATGCTTCCTTACTTTTTAAATATTTACATCTTTAGACAAGCACACCCAAGCACAAGTAGTAAAATTAGGCAAGCGTAATCTTTATTTTATTGTCTACTAATGATGCTTCCTTACTTTTTAAATATTTACATCTTTAGACAAGCACACCCAAGCACAAGTAGTAAAATTAGGCAAGCGTAATCTTTATTTTATTGTCTACTAATGATGCTTCCTTACTTTTTAAATATTTACATCTTTAGACAAGCACACCCAAGCACAAGTAGTAAAATTAGGCACGCGTAATCTTTATTTTATTGGCTACTAATGACGCTTCCTTACTTTTTAAATATTTACATCTTTAAACAAGCACAAGTAACAAAATTAGGCACGTGTAATCTTTATTTTATGTTAAAAAATTTGTACCTTTTGCGCAACATAAAATTTTTTTCAGGGAGACATTGCTTAATTGTACGTGCCTCCCATACGTGTTGAGGCTTGCGCGTTCTGTTGACGTAGCCTGTAAAGGCTACACTCTCTCTGCCAGTGGATAACAGGGGGTCGTGAGTTCAATCCTAGAAACCGACTAAACAACTGGCTTGCTTATACAATAAGGAGCACGTTAAATCTGGCATGGTTAAAAGTCCTCTTGATGGTATTAGTGTATCAGCTATGCATCCTGTAGTTGCACAGAGGAGCACCAATTCAAGCGTCATTGTTTGACGGGTTGAAATTATCCATGGCTGTTAAAAGATAAAACCTTAAAAACTGGACTTAGGTCCTTAGTCTTGTTTGGGAGGTGTGTGTTAGGGCTTTTTCAACAACACAAAGGCTCTAATTCTGGGGAGGGGAAAGGCATGCTAGTTCATTTTCCAAACTTTGTTTAGAAGTAAAAAATATAGTTTTACATTGCTTTTTACTTTTATTGAACAACATTTCAAAACCGATTTACTATTATCTTACAACTTTTAGCTTTTTTATTGTAGTTAGTCAGTATTTAATTTAGTCTAAAAAAATTTATTACTTACTATAGTTTATAAAAAATTAATAACGAACTCTTAAAACAAATTCAGTTTTAAAAGTTCGATGAAATAAATATAATGCAAAGACAAATTACAGAATCATTTAATGAGAATACGTTTTTTTTATTACCTGTGCATTCATTAATAAATGATTTATCTGAGTCGTGGTGGTTCAGGGGATAGAGCGCTCGCCTCCCAATATGTGACTCGAGAATTCGAATCCCAGCGAATGCTTATTAATGCGAATTCCGCACCCAGCTGTCCCCGACGACAGTGCCGACTTAAATATCTTCAGTGTCAGACAGATCTTGTGTTAGAGTCAGACTAACCGTGGAAAGTTTTCGTGGTTTTCTTCAACTCAAATGCGGGTTAGGTCCATCAAAAAGTCCTCCACGAAGGCAAATTTCTCCCGAAGGCAAAATCTAAGAGTTCCCTTGTCTACTGGATTGGGTTCAAAATTACAAGGCTACGGATTTGAACGTTGTTAGACGTAAACGCAAAACTGGATCGGCTGTTCAACGACGGTTATAAAATAAAATAATCTTCTATATTCTTTGAGTTAGCGTAGTAGATTTACAAATTCGTGCACTTTTTATTTAGAAAACTTTGTACTTTATATTATCTTTATGTAAAATTATTCAATTTTTTAAATTTTTTTTATCTTATCAAATAATAAATAGAATTTTAAACAACGGTGTTGTTTAATTCAGTTTCTTTATGAAAACCCTAGGTTTTTACTTCCTAGATAAACTCTTTGACGCAGAATTTTCGTTACATATACCACATATTTTTCATTATTTTGCATTAATTAAAGTGAAAGTAAGCGACAAATATTATATTTAGCATTGTAATATTCTTTTAATTATGGCATACAACATCAGACACTTGCGTCCTTTTTGCGTTAATGGTAAAATTTTCGAAGCATGGTTAACTTTCAAACAATAATTTTTCACACTTGCATTTACTTTGAGATCTAAGAGAAAAAGTAATGCAACACTGAAATTTCTCCAATTTACAAAATTAATTACTGATAAATTTTTAATAAGAATAAAAAAAAAGTTTTTAGAAATAATTTTTTTAGATTCTATATTTCTGAATAATTATAATTCCGTGATTTTAACAGATTTTTTTAGTAACTGCTAGACTGCTTTTTATAACTGAAAAACGCCAAAATATATTTTTCTTGTGATTCGAGAGTCAGAAAAAAACGTATAATTAAAGGAACACCGGTGTTCCATTTGCGTTAAATGTATGGTTTTCTCAACAATACACATTTGCTTGTCATCAAATTAATCCACAGACGTGAGTCCAAAGAACTAGTATCTCTTTAATTTTCCCTAAAATTCAAATACGAGAATTAAAAAGTAACTTGTAAGTGAAAACTATTATTTGTAGGAATGAAAAGTTAATTATTGTACCTTGCAATAAATAAGAACGTATTTAGGCTAAAAAAGCAATTTTGAAAATAAAATTAGCTGTCATTTTTCAAGCAGGTAAGGCCCTCTAACCTCCTCCCCTACTTTCTTCTACTTTTTTTCTTTAAGGAATTTATAAAACACTCTCATTAACATAATTACAAAAGAAAAGGTGCAAAGATGACCCTGAAACTTTACAGTCACTCAGCATTTTACATACTTTATCATTGATAAGTGAAAAAGGGTAATGGTTTTTGGCTTTAAAGGATATGATGTGATATTTTATTAAAAGGAATTGAAATTAAAACTGTAGGAAAATGGAAATTTAACCTATTTTTATGGAAGGTTTCTATTAGTTAATGGGTCAGTGAATTATCTCTCCCCTCTTCAGATCCCTCTACTGTTTAACTATAACATTATAGTATAAGTTCAGAGGTAAATAATAATAAGAAGAATAAAACATTTTCAATTTCCTTATACATTATTTCTTAGTTTTTTCGGCACATTTTAAAGCTATTTAGTTACAAAGCCAGTATTGTTGATTTTGTTGCAAAAAAAGCAGACATTTTTCAAAAAAATATAACAATTGCTTTATATTTAATAATTTTAGATTCCTTTTTGAAAAAATTTATGAAAGCAAATATTTTGCAGGTAGGTTTTCGGTTTTTGTTTTCAATTTCTGAAATTCGGAAAATCTAGCTAGTTTGTTAGGAATATGTTTCAGAAATTTAAATCAGATCTGAATGACTGGATTTTAGTTACCTGAAAATGTGTTTTTTTTATCGTAATTATTAATTGTTACTCATAGAAAGTCATTCAGTTGTCACTTCAAAGGTATGCAATCTTAAAATAATATGTTATACAACTAACTGAAAATAAAACTAACTGAAAAAAAAAACAAACGATTTTGTGATGTTCCCCTAGCACAGGGATGGGGAAACTACGGCCCGCGGGCCAACTGTGGCCCGCCGGAAGATTTTATCCGGCCCGCGGATAGAATTTTAACTAGCCGATCAGTGGCGAATATATCTACTTTGTTTAAAACTATTTTTGTTGATTTCTTTTTTAACAAAGTACTGATGACCTTTTCACTTTCTCTACTTTTGTTCTACAAAACATAAATTAATTAAAATAGTTAGCACAAACAGCTTTGACTGGTAAAATGTTGACAGCAAAAGTTCTTTATAGAATAGCTGTAGATTAGCTCCAACTAATATTTGTCTTTCTCGAGGAGCAGACATATGGAATCTAATATAGGTGAATTGTACTTCACATGAGGCTGACTACGCGTTTTAAGTTCCAACGAACCGATTTTTCTGCCGGCTCGAGTTCTAACATAATTTACTGCGTATGGAAAAGTTGCACACATACAATGTCATTGTAAATAATGGTGAAATTATTAAATGTATAAAATGGCTACTGCCTTTTTGAGTTATTTGTAAACATTTTTTATCCCAAAATGGCAACTAAAAAACGCAAAGTTGATGTAGAGTGACGTGCACTCAATGATGAATTGACTTTATTTTATTTCAGAAGTTTTTACTCGGCCCACCAAACTCTTTTTTCTAGATTTTTGGCCCACGATCCAAAAAGTTTGCCCATCCCTGCCCTAGCATCAATGGAACGAAAACGAACTGCGCAAGAGCAGTTACTCAGTAAGTCAGGGATGTTTTATAGTTTTGATGATAGTCAAGTTCGATGGAGATCCTCGATAGAATTGTCGATAAAAATATATATTTTTTATATGTGGCATTTTAAATAAATTTTTCTTTTTTTGTAATCAAGTCCAGTCAGTATTTATGATTGGAATATGTTACAGTTTTAAGAATTTTTTTTTTCTCAAAAGTTATCATTATTATTATTATTATTATTCTGTTCGATTCAAAAAAAAAATTTTTAAGCCTCAACTGACAAAGCTTGATTAAAATGACTCTATCTTAACAGTTTACTGGGGCAACCTCAAATATGGTAATTAATTATTAGCTATTAATTAGTGCATTTAGTATCATTATATTATTTTGATTAATAAAGTTATTAATAAATGTATCTATTAATGCACCAATTAGTGCACCTTAAATCAATCGATCATTCCGGCGAAATCAAACTTTTAAAAATACGACTTTTTTAAAATACACTCCGAACAAAGGCTCTATCTCCAACTTTCTACTAAATGTTTTTCGTAGCTTTTTTGAATGTCTAACAATCTGCTTTTTTTATGACATCAGAAACCCCTAAATCCAAAGCAGTTATGGGTTACATTGAAATTTTTACGGGCACTATATCTTAACGGTAAGGAGAAAGAATTTGATGAAAAAAATGAAAGTTTTCCTTATTTCCTGACAAGCTTATTTATAGGACTTTCTAAGCAATAAGAACGGAATATTATTCATACACTATTAAGGCAATATTAAAAAATAATAATAGCACCGATAATTATTTTTAATTTTTAATCCAGAATAAAAATATTTAGTAAAAAATCCCGTGACTTGGGATATCCCAATTATATATTACTGTCTTGTTGACTTCTTAAAGTGTGATTTCCCGAATTTCGATTTCATTAACAACAGTAATGTGGTATTCAGGAATAAAAAGATAAATAAACAAATGTCTTTCAATTACATTTAAAAGGAAACTATTGAAATAGATATCAAATGTTTACTTAAGTTGCTCACTCAATACCTTCTTGAAAGTGTCATTTTTTATCATTTTTCTTCTTTTTTTTTCTTCTCTTTCTAGAAAAAGAATTTTTTTTTTTAAATTATCAGAATGAAATATTTTCTTTAAAAAGGAAACTTTCCTTATGATTTGTTTTAAGTCAACTTCCGTTTCTTCCTCCTACGCTTATCATTTATCTCTACAATTAGGTATTTTAGTACTAAAGTATTATTTTGTATTATAAGTATTAAAATTACATTTTTAAGTTTATTAGAAATTATTTTTTAAAATCTTATTTTTTATTTTACAACCGTCGTTGAACACCCGACCCAATCTTTTTGGGTTTACGACTACTAATGTTCAATTCGATAGCCTTTTAATTTAGAACCCAATCCAGAAGACAAGGGAACTCATTTGTCAAGTATTGGGAGAAATTTGCCTTCGTGGGGGACTTTTTGATGGAACTAACCAGCATTTGTGTTGCATGGGGAAGAAGACCACGAGAACCTCAGACGGTTAGCCTGACGGCAAGGGGACTCTAACCCATGATCCGTCTACCATTGAGGATACTTCACGTCAGCACTGTGGTCGGTGCAAGTCGGATGCGGAATTCGTATCGACCAGCCATCGCTAGGATTCGAACCCGGTTGATCTCATTGGAAGGCAAACGCTCTATCCCCTGAGCCACCACGGCTCTTTGAAAATTTATAGTTTATATTTCAGAGCAAACTTGTCGAACACGTGAGTCACATGTGGCTCGTCGACCAGGAACTGATTAAAGGAGGAATAGGGGGCAAGTGCCAAGGGACCCCAGGAGCCCACCTTAATATAAGAATAAATATTTTTTTTTTATTATTGTTATTAGTTTGGCCTTTAATTTGAAAGGGCTCCCAAGTTTTTCGTTTATTTTTTTAATAATAATTTTATGAAAAAAATTATTATACTTCAAATAAACTTGATAAATAGTACTTTTTGTTAAATAAATAATTCTGACGCGTGATTTTTCAGAATGCTATATAGATGCCTTAGTAAAATAAAGCATTATCGCAACAGCCCGAATGAGACAGGGGGGTTAAGGCTACACAATTTTGATACCAACAGCATAATTGTGACAATGTGGTCAGCATTGGACACAAGTAGCCTTTACTTCCCAGATGGTACCCATCGATCTGTTTCTGGGTGGGCACAGGGTTTTCTACATAATTTTTGGCATTCTCTCACAATTGTTACTCTATCAATTTATTCATAATATTTTATTCATAGTTTACCTAAATTAAATTTTGAATTTTAAATGATATATAGTACTTCTAATGAAAGTTTTAGGTCATTAACAATTTGTTGTTATCTAAAAAATTATTGTCTACTATATTTCTATTAAGAACCATCATATTGCGATTAAGAACCATTCATGTCAACTCTCGACTTGTTGACACTTTTAGAGGGTCCCCAAGTGGCTTTGCACCCAGCTGCCCAGTATCCCGAGAACTGTAAATCAGGGCTTGACTTCGACTAGACGTCAGTGTTCCTCAAAGACTAATGAAAATGAATTTTTCACATAGTGCTTTGCCCTATCTTATTTGCAGACGAAATAATGAATCGTTTTGAAAAGCAAATACTTTAAGATTAAGAAACTTAAAATTACTAAGATGTATAATAAAAATATACTGGGAGTAAGATAGAATAAATATAATTAATATCTGAAAATAGTTCGAGAATTATTGAATGTCAAACGAGTAAAGAAAAAAAAAATTTAAATGACGCTCTACAGCCTACAGAAATGCAACAACAGAGTTCAAATTTGACTTGTTGTCAACACAACACTAGTTTTTTTAAAATTAGTTTTTTTATTTTCGAAATTCATTCCAATTTGCTTAAAAATTATTTCAAATGTAAGTGCTTTTTTGATAATTCTCTTTCTCTCTCACTCTCTCTTTCTTTCTTTTCGTTTTAAATAATGATTATCCTTTCATTGTAGTTGAAGACTTCAAAATTGTTATAATGATATATGTCTCATTAACGAATAGAATCATTTCTCATTTAATTTTTTTTCATTGAGTCACACAACCTGTATTCTTAAATTTAAATATCTTACAAACAATTTTTCCTAAATACAATATATTATTTTTTAAATCCTTGTAATCATTCATTACTTAACGATTTATATATAAACACAATGTTCTTACACAAAGTTATAATAAATACACATTTTATTAATAAAAGGTTTTTAATTTTTTTTAAAAATCTACTTTCAAGAAGAAAACAATGATAAATGAAAAGTAATCACGGAGGCTGGAGCGAGCAGGGGAGTTTTATTATATTAAATAAGTTTTAATCGAATATCACATATCAACTTGCCTTCGTGTATGTCTGTTCGGGTGGAATTTTGTAATCGATTTTAAACTAACTTCCCGACTAGCTACAGACTTCAAATTTGGTACTTAGTTCAGAATTGGATGACAATGCATGAAAATGAGGAGAAAAAAAAGGCATACAAAGTAAAATAAAATTAAAGAAAAATTTATATTTTCGCGATTGTCTTTTGTTGCCGATTCGATTATTTCAAATTAGTGTGACATGTCAGTTGAAAAGTTTTGTGTGCAGTGAGTGAAAAAATTGAGATTTTGGAAATGAGTACAAAAAAAAAGAAAAATTCAAAATGTAAATAATATTTTTAGAAACCACGTTTTTGTAGTGAAGAATGATAACTAAAAAACAAAAATTTGAAAAGCGATGTACACATATTCTCATGAGCACACATACTGTTACTGTTATGTATTTCATGCGCCCCACGTTTTTTGTTTTTCAAATTTTTGTTTTTTAATTATTATTCTCCACTACAAAAACGTGGTTTTTAAAAATATTATTTTTATTTTGAATTTTTTTAAACACATTTCAGAAGTTTTGGGGCTTGTGTTTCTGGTAAAAATCAACTGATATCTCCATTATTTAATTTCATCTCCAAAGCAATAGAAATAATAACAAATTACACTAATAAATTTACGAAATTGAATTTTGTGTTTATTATTAAATTAGCTTCCATTATTCTAAAAAGAGGTAGACTTCGATTTAATAACAAAATATAAATTTTGGCGAATTTGGCGAGCGCGTTGTGTAAAAACAAGATGCTGGCAACCTATCCTATTCGTGAGCCTCTTAATCCATAGTTTGTGTTTTCCCCCACCCTTATCAAACGTCGTACTTAATATAAACAGAAGCAAAGATCCCGCATCCTTTTAAACTCTTCAGATCACTTCAATCTCAGACCAGAAATCGTTTTCTCTTACTCGTTATACTCATCCATACAACAAGTAAGTACACGTTATCGTCTGATTTTTATTTTACATGACATTTAAAATATGTATTAGAAATTGATTTAAATGAATCATTTTTTATTCTTAAATATAAAGAATAGAATGTTATGTCTTTCGTAGTTTTTAAAAAAATTTAACTATGGTATTTAACGCACTCTTAATGTATATTTCTTGAATCTCTTTTTATTTAAATATCAATCGTTTGATATCGGAAAATATATTTTTCTCTCTTTTATTTTTTTACTCCTTTAATATAAATTTTCTTTAATCTTTTATTTGATTTTTCTTAATAATTATTTATGACGATTAAAGAAATAAGCTTTATAAAATAATTTTTTTAAGTTCTAATGATTGCGGTAACTCTGTTGCTTTTTCTCCACAAACAATTTGAGGTTTGGAATTTTCGGAATAATTAAAAAAAACTTAATAAAAGTACACATGTTGAAATTGATGGTATGAACGGCTATTCGACAGTAAAGAAAAGTTTAAAAGAAATATCTATACTGTAGTTTAATTTAATATATGCACAAAATACCACACACATACACATCACTCAACTATGGCCAAGCACCTAGCCTCATTTTTAAGACTTTGTCTTTTAACTGCCATGGTAGGATTGCCAAGGTAATTTTGACTCAGGTCAGACGACGTGAACAGTGCCTGAGCTGGTACTCTTTTTTTCCAAACTTCCACTGAAACAACAAGAGGACTTTCAGCCACGACTTATTCAATGTACATACACGCCGGTTGTTTTGTGTTTAACCACCAAACGAACGAGAATGTATTCCAAAACTTAATATTGATACTGCTTCTGGCGTATTTTGATCTTATTTTTCATTTATTTTAAGACTAATTTAAGGTTTTAAGTTATTATAGTTTTAAATAAATAATTAAAAAAAATAATTAGAAATGAATAATTTTAAATAAACAATATGAAATAAATGATTTAAAAAAATTATTTTAAATAAATAATTGTAAATTTTTTATTTAAGCTGCAATTAAAGTAGTTTTATGATTTTTCAAAAACTCATCGCGTATATTACTGAAATTAGTACCAGTTTCATTTGATGATTTGTTCTAAAAAGACATGCACACAAAATAACACATTTTCCTCAAAATAACACTAAGTAACTACTGCTCAAAAAACCGGAATTTTGATATAAATATTTCTTACCCTTTTTAAATAAATTTATTGGGAACGTGAAGATCCGATAATTAGATCAAAAGTTATTCAGGGTGGTCCATTTTTTTGCTCACTGTACAGTCAATTTTTAGAACACGATTCTTTAAAACTAAGTTTTTAGCATTTCGGGAACAGGGATTCAAGTTTACAGTACATTTTTTATTAAAATCAATTTAATGTTCGGTTACTTTATTCTTCTTACTGATTATTAATGAGCTCACTCTCATGCTATTTAAACCATTTTAATTCATTAGAGTATAACTAAAAGCAGTTTAAAGAGTTTCAATTTATTCCGATATTTCCAATTGTTATGTCGCCTGCTAATTGTATAATCTGGCTCTTAGCAAGGATCTCTATCATACCATGCTACTTGGAAAAAAAAATCTCCAGGATTTTCTAATCAGTCCAAACTTAGGCGGATTGCAAAAAGTACACTTGCCTTTAAGCAAAGTAGAAAATATATCATTCATTGATAATGAGCCTAATTCATTTCATACAATTTTCAATAAGTTCAGAGTAGTGCAGGCTAATTGTAATAGCCCCATAGAGATTTATTGCGATTAACATGCGTGATTTGAGTCTGATTGAGTTTGCTTCGAAAATTTCCTTATTAGTCTAAAAGTATACAAGCTAATTGTAATAAACCTAAAAATAATTTCGCACCGATCATAAAGTACTGAAAACTTTTTTAATTATCTGGGCGCATTGAAAAAAGACGACGAAATTGTAAAGAGCTAAATTTTTCAATTAACCTGCGATAGGCAAACCACTCAGTAACTAATGATTGCTCAGTTTCGAATTTAAAAAATAGGAAATTCGAAATTTTATTGCATCCGAAAAATATATTTTCCCTTTCTTCTTATGTTTTAGGCCACTTACCACCAGAGATTCACCAGTTTAATATTAAATTTTAAAAAAAAACTATGCTGAGATAAAAATACGAATAATAATTTTTAAAAAATACTTCTTTCTTTTTTATTTACCATTTTATTTTTTTCCTACTGAATTTAGCACCTATTAATCTTTATTGATATACTGACGTAGAAAGTAGGATATCTATTTAAAATATGAATCTAAAAATATTTAAAACATGGAATTTCGAAGAAAATAATTTGGAGAAAATATTTTAGTCTCTTCGGGAACTAAATATTCAGAAAATATTAAAAAAAAAAAGCTATTTTTCTGCATTTTCGTATGCAATATATTTGTACAAAAAAACTTTTTTTAAATTTTAAAAGATTTTTTTTTTCTTCCTTTTTTGCAGTTCGTAAAGCGTATGTAAAATGGTTTGTTAAATTTGAAAAGTCCGTTTCATTCTTTTTTTTTCTTTTCTTTCATATTTGCATACCGAATACCCTGTTTAATAAAAGTAAACAAAAGAAATCGAAAAATTAAAATCGAAACTCCCCCCCCCCCAAAAAAAAAAAGTTTTTCAATACAAAGCTGCTGGTGGTTATCAATTTATGATATTTACTACCCACTTCAGTATAGATTGAGCCCACGTCTTCGAACGGATTCCCGGGATAAAAACCCGAGTTCCGAGGGTAGCGTTCCTAGCTTCTTCAGATTTATGTAACTCAACCATCTGTAGAAATGCTTAGTTTCAGATAAAAGTTGATCAAATAACCGTAAAAACCATTTTTACCGGAAAATGTTACAGAAAAAAAAAATCTGATTTTGCGGTAAAACGGATTTTGCGGATGATACAGCTAAGTGCCGGTACTTTATACCGTAAATTGATCCGGGTTTTTTTTTACAGTGCACTATAATAGCAAAAAGAAATAATATATAGATATATATATGTATATACATAATATTATTTTCTTTAATTGAAAACATTAAATCTATTTTAGAAAACAACTTATTCGAATGAATAATGGAGCAACAACTATAACTATTCTAATTTTTTTTTATAGTTCAATTCTTATTATGTTATAATTTTTATTTTAATTATACTACATTATATTCGATTTTCATATCAATACATAATTGCTTCTTCAAATTACAATGAAACTGAATCTTAAATCCATTTCATAATAGTATAAGGAAACATTTTATATTACCTATTTGGAAATATTAGAAATTCAAATATTTTTTTCTTATAATGCATTTTTTAAATAAAGCAAATGAATAAAAATGCCTTACCGTATTGTTATTTTTTTCCTTCTTATGCCTTATAAGTTGGATTCTTTACTTATATTGCAATAATTATGATAAAATCGTTATAATATTTTTCTTGAAACGAATTAGTTCATAACATAAAAGAAGGATATTCATTTGTTATTTTTTTTTTATTTGATACTTATTCCAATATCTTTTTATTTCTTCATTATCTTCTTCCACCCGCCTATTGTTTCATATTTTTCAGTAGATGAACACTTACGGAAAAAACGCTAATTATCATCTTGCCATTTGTTTTGAGTTTTTTGGTAATATTTGTAAGGCCGTAGTCTGATTCTCTTTTTTTTCCTTTCAAAAAGCACATTTCTTCATTTTGAAATTTCATTTAATATTTCTTAAATTCATTCTTATAACGACAGTGTTTTCGTCATTCTATAGTTTTATAGAAACTTTCCATTATTATTTCATTTCTCCATTTTTTTTTTTTGTACCGGTATTGAAACTCCTCTATACTTTATTCATTCAATCAATAATTTTAACTTCACTTGTTCTTATAAGATATTTTATGGTAAGTGTTTTTTACAACGGTATTTGATTCAACTGACTGCTTTTGAAAATAAGTAATGTTCAAAAAATGCATAAGATTTTGTGCGTAAAAAATCATTTTATACTCTAACTGTGAATATTTTAATTCGAATTCAGAATGCTCTTATTACAGCCTGTTAAACAGCAAAATTTTTACGAATATTTATGAATTTTTACGATACTATTTCAATCAAACAAGCTATTAAGTTCTACTAATGTTCACAACTGATTATGTAGTAAAACTTCAAATAACTAATGTACAGTTTTCGAAAATTGTTTTGTCTTAAATAAGTTTTACCTCTACTTTTTTTAGAAAAAAAAGTGAGCACAAAAGTGAGTTTTACAATAAACAAACCGCATTCGATAAAAGTGTGTATTCGTTTAATGCAAGTTCTTTTTTTTAATGATTTTTTTCCCCTTCATTTTTATAGTTCGTTAGTGTGAAGTTTGCTAGTTGTATAGTGATGGATATTTTACTATTAAGTGATGATTTGATAATCTTTGCACATTTTACATTTTTTTTCTTCTTTTTTTTAATTTTAGGCACTTTTTTTTTAAACTTATAGTGGCGTTTTTTCTTTATTTTACTTTTCAGAATTTTGTGGTAATTCTTTTTTATAAATTTTTGTGACTCTAATTTTTTAATATCATTAATCTGCTTCGATTAAAAAAGTTAACGTTACTAGATTTTCCCTTTCTTCTAGAGACTTTTGTTATTTAGCGTTTAATATTTATTTAAAACATCAAGAATTTTCTTGATAAGAGCATTTTAGTTACGTATGCGTACGCATTTTCTTGCTGTACGTTTTTTAAATACAATCTACGTATTTTACATGGATTTTATTCATACGTAAGTTTAGGAAAGAAATAATATTTCAGATAAAAATTCTTGCATAACTGCAACTGTTGTTGTAATTATTATTATTACAGCTATTTTTTTTATCTTTTAAAGGCATTAAATCATCAAAGAGGGACTTTACATCATCAAAATTCGGATTTCATTACTATAAAATTTAGCATTTTTTTTCTTTTTTTAATTTGTCTCTCATCGATCCTTCCTCTTTTCATAGAATTTTTCTTCACTAACATTTTCTACGCTTGTTTTTCCGCAACACATAGTATTGTATAAATAACTACCAATTTTTTAAGCATTAGCTAAAAATCTAACTGACGTCTTTTTGTCTGGATATTGTAAGTGAGCTGATTTACGAATAAGCTTCATGTGTCATATCTTATAAGTCCTTTTGAATTTATCGATAAAAACCCGGAATAATAAGAAAATGATCCAAATATTTTTTTTTCTTTAAAAAATAAGAAACAAATTAATCTGCATTTGAAACAAAAGATTCAGATCATCTTTCGCAATTTTATAATGGAAAGTAATTTAGAGATGTTATTTATTTTATCTCACTTATACTTTTAGAACTTAAATAAAACAATTCATTATTATTTTGAAAATAATATAATGTGTAATCTGAAAAAATATAAACTTGATCGGTATATTCCTGTACGACCTATTTTAATTTAGAAAGTAAGGCACTCTATGCCAATCCCCTATTTTTTTGACCTCAGAGGCATTCAACTTATTTATTTCACTCCCAGATTATCTTTTCACCTGCTTGTGCCTTAAATTTATTGGGTCATAGGATAATTTTTATTTTTTAGTTGTTTTCAATTAAGGTGCGATAGCATTGCGTTCAAATAATATTTATGAAAACCTTATCGTTGTATTATTTCAATTAAAAACTAATTTATTAATTTTAAATAATTGTACATACCTATTAAGCGGATCACTTTACGTATTGTTAAAAAATCTTATATTCTAGAAATAACTAACACAATTCGATGTGCTTGAATAAACACAAACTTCATATGTTTTAGTTATAAGTACACACATTAATTTAGTGAGAGCTCTTTGAAAAAAATTTATTAAATTTTATTTGGTTGGTACAGTACACTGACGTGTACAAGTTAAGCACAACTTGACATATATCAACAATTATGCTTAGCTGTTGAACACTAGCGTACACGTGTCTCTGAAAAATGAAATAAAAAAATTATACACAGATATATATATATATATATATATATATATATATATATATATATATATATATATATATATATAGAGAGAGAGAGAGAGAGAGAGAGAGAGAGAGAGAGAGAAAGAGAGAGAGGGAAAGAGAGAGAGGGAGAGATGTAATAGTAAATCAGTAATTTTAGAGAAATTGTTTTTTTTTGTGTTAAAATTTGCTGTTTTGATAAAAAGAAAAAAATTTATTGAAATGCCTACGAGCGACACAAAGAGAAAATCATAAAAATGCTTCTCATGCTGGTAAAATGAAAATAAAAATTATTTTAATATTATTGGAATCTGCACTTTACTAATTACTAAGGCCCGGATTTTGATGACATTTGCATTTTTTTTTGCATTTTTTGCATTTTTGAACATTTTTTGTCTTATAGAGCATTTTTTTAGATTCATAGGGAATTTTTCTTTAAATTTTGGGGCGTATTTTGCATTTTAATGCATTTTTTAAAGTTTTTTGTTAATTTTTTCCAATTTTTACTGTTTTTTCTATCAATTTTCATTATTACACTGGCTTCCAAACAATGAAGAAAATCTATGGAATATTAACAGGTGAAGCAAAATCTTTTCAAATTGAAGAAGAATTGTAAGTAAGTGAGACCGTCTTTTTCAAGTACGCACCTATAACATCAGTAGACGTTGAAAGAAGCTTCTGCAGGAATGAAAATTTACTTTCAGGCAAGAGACGCTCGTTTACATTTCAAATTATCAAAAAACATTTAATAATCCAACGTAATTCTGATATTTAGTAATATTATGAGATGGAGGTTGTTATATCCATTAAAGTTTCTATACAAAATAAAAATATTTTGGTGTCAATATATTTTCCTTTTTTTGTTATTTTAGGATATAAAACATATTTTTCAAACTTTAATGAACGTAGAACAAGTATTGCATTGCTTTATATTTTTTAAATGACTCATAATAATTTTAAAGACCAAAATATTTTTTTAATCCAATATTTTTGCTTTATTTAAGGCATTTTTTGCGCAATTTTTGCATTTTTAAGGGCATTTTTGACCCTTTTTAAGGGCATTTTTTGCACTTTTTAAGGGCATTAGTTGAGATTTTTTAGGTCATCAAAATCCGGGCTCTACTAATTACGTAGAAAAAATTGAGATATGTGAAGTAACTCATTTAACTTTTTATTATATTTCTGTTCCAATTTAACTTAAACTTTTTATTATCCTTCTGAATGCTTATAAAAAGTAAAAGGAAGATTTTTATTTATCTCTGCATAAAATGATTGATCTTTTATTCATATTGCAATATTTTCTATCTTCTAATTATGCAGTGGTTTCTTTAGATTTTAATAATTCGATATGATTTTCAACTGAATCTACAGAAAAAAAAATTCGAAAAGTGTTAGCTGGTTCTAAGAATTTGCATATAAAATATCCTTAAACGAAAATATTAAAAAAAATTCCAGTTTTTGAAGGTCTATTTAAAGCAATAAATATATACTTCTAAATGAGCATATCTATTTAATTTAAATTGATTTTCTGAATAAATGTGTTTTCATGTATCAAACGTGTAATAATTGAACATGATTTTCTTTGTTTAAAACACTGGTATATTTAGGAGCAAAAAGTATGCAGAATCAACTTAATATACGGAAGAAAAAAAATGTTCTGAAATCAAACAGATAAAATTCAATTTCGATGCAACAATAAAATATCATCTAAACATTCTTTTAGTAAACTAAAAAAAAAGAATGTTTGTTTACAAACTATGATATAACAAACGACTTTCTCAAAGCATGAAACCTTGAAATCGCTTCTAGCCTCTAAATTCTTCTTTTGTCCTTTAAGCCGCCAAAAAGCAACAATGAAAGTTGGGTTATAAATGTCATACTATTAAGTAATTTATTCAGAATATTTCATAATTTTTCACGCTTAATATGAAAGCATCCATCAAATTCTTGTCTTCAGAATTTCCGGTATTCCAGGCCTATATTCATTAGAAAGTTTTCAAGAGATAGACATGGGGGGAAAAAAGAAGAGAATTCTTTGTGGAAGAAATAAGTAAACCAACTTACGCAAGAAGCGAGGGTGGTTTGTTGAGTTGTATTATGTTGAGAGTAGAAAAGTAAAAACCCATTATCATTTAAGCCTGAAATCAGCAATTATTTCAGAGTTCTTTTTTTCCTTTCGTCGCACCATTGCATGTTTTAAGCATTCTCGTGCGCAAAGTGAAGAGAACTACACTGAATCAGATCGGTCACGATCAGAGCGTAATTATACCTATATCGCGCAATTATTGTCTGGGGAAAAACTGTCTTTACTGTTATTTCTATTCTTTTTTTTTATCATTTGTTCTTGTCTTCAACGTATATTTTAAGATATCATAGCGAATTTTGAAGGCACTATTCAGCGTATTTTAAAACGATATTTTTCAGTTATTTTCACTTTCAGGAAGTTGGGAAATAAGAGGGTAAGGTAATATTTGACGTTTGTTTATTTATTTATTTATTTTTTTTAAAACTGAAATAAAAAAAATGAATCCTTAGAAAGTACCCTTTTTCCTACCTTCTACATCATACCTTTTTCGCAAAGAATAATATACAATTTTTCTTTCTTCTGTAACAAGAGTTTTTTTTGACCGGTCTTGGATATTTTCACGTGATTGATTTCAAATATGTAATCGGTTTCTTCTTGGAACCTATAGTTTTCTTAATGGCATTTTGAGTATATGTTTTGTCGAAATATATAAGTTTAAAAACGTTACATATAGCAGGGAGTAGCTTAAATGTTACAGCAACTTCGAGGGGAGCTAGGGCACATTTTCCAGGTTAAAATTGCATAAGAACCCTTAACCGAAAATGCTGTCATGCGCCACTGAGGGCGCTACCCTATTATGAATTGTTTCTTCATGTGGTTCTGCACAGGTCATAACAGGCAAGCGTCCCCAGCCGCGTACAATGGCATTTTCAGCCATGGGTTTCGATGCAATTTTAATCCTGATAATGAACCAAAACTCCTCTAGAAGAATGTCGTGACATTGACGCGACATCCTGTTATACATAACGTTTTTAAATTTGTACATTGTAACAAAAAATAAACTCAAAATGGGATTTAAAAACTCTGTAACATAAGGAGCTAAACCAATTTCAGATTTGAAATTCCCATGACGGAATTAGACAAGATCAAGTATCTGTATAAATACAACAAATCTTTTTCCCTCTTTGCAAAATAGTTGCGAGTAAGTTATATTATCAAGAATTTCACCCGAAAGACATGAAAAATATAAATCACGGCATGGCTCTGAAAGAGCTTTGAATTAAAAAATGCAAAGTTATATCATTTTCGTACAATATTTATGAAACCTAACAAGGGTAAAAAAGTCATAATACAGCTTCTCACTCTTAAATATTTCATGAGGCATATTTAGATGTTTTTCCAAACAATCTGTGTCTATTTTTTATCAAAATAGATTATGTTTATCTAACGATATACGTTAAAGAAAATTAATAGTTAATATTAAGTATGAGAACGCAACTAAATAAAGGTAAAGAAAATTACTGTTTATATGAGAAAAAAAACTGTGTAAAATAAATGAAATATAATAAGCATTAGAAATTGCAACAATTTACTCTATTTGGTACCGGTATTGTCGACGTCGCTTTGTCCAAACAGGATGCTCCTCAATGACCACTCTAAATAAATAATTATAGAATCTTTGCAAGGCATGAAGTCAAAAAATTATGCTTTACAGAGACCGTTTATTAATATATAAATGAGAAAAAGATACAACAACGATATCAAACTGCAACGAGTTATATCATATTTAAGTTGATCAGAGGAAATGAGAGAATGATTAAAATCATCAAAACTCTGTTTATTTTCTCTGTAAGACTTGATGACTTACGCCTTTTGATATGAACCACTTTTCAACTTCATCATTGTTGAACTTGACCTCTATAATAATTCGTTAGCATTTGATTACATATAATTTTCATTTTAATTCGTTATTGTTTATTTATTTTATTCTTTACAAAGTTTTAAAAAACAGGCATCAAGGGCGATTATTACGAAGGAGTATCAAATTTATTAAATTTTTGTGAAAATATGCTTTCTTAAAGATCATTATTAATTAAATAATTTTTAGAATTAAAACTATGCTTTTTAGAGCAAGAGAAAACTATATTTTTGCATGCAGGTTCTGTTAAGCCGAAACTAGTTATCATTACTTATTACATGTATCCCTTAAAGAAATTTATATACACCGAAGAGTCATTACATTATGACCACCCTCCATCTATAACAATGGGCTCGTCCAGGTTTTCATGGTTTCTCGCCCAGGAACAATGTTTTCATAGGGCACATTAGGATCCATAATCCTTATAGAACAATCCCTGACGTCTGTAAGCTATGTGAACATAGTTGCAGGCCAAGTTCACCCAGTGGCGGACTAAGGCTAAAGCGGGCCCTAGGCAACATTATTATTCCGAGCCTATTTTTCAGTCATGACGCATACTTTTGCGTTTGGTAGTTTGGTTTTAAAGTATATAGTGTGTAGTTCGATTTAATTATCGGCTTCCAAGAAAAAAAAGAATAAAAATAATATACATGTACAAAAATTAAATAAACATGATTTATTAAAACAAAAAAACATAAACATATTAACACTACAGCGCGAGAACGCGAGAATCTCGCATATTGTTTTCTTTTCTCGCATTAAAAAATTATTACTGCGAGAAATTCGCACATTCTATAAATCAATTTCAAAATTCGCGAATTTCTCGCATTTTGGAAGAAGCTTCGAATTACGCTATTTAGAATAAAATCCGTTTCACTTTTCTTCCTGGATCTTTCATTATTTTCAACATTTGCTCCGTTATCTAGCTTCCCTATTTACCAGTATTGTTCAGAACCTTTTCGAACAACAGAACACAACCGAACCACGGAACCTCTTTCAGAACACATTTCTCTGCAACCACGTGTTTACCGTAGGTAAGGTTTTTTCATGTAAGACGTTCAAATTTTTTATGCACTAATGTAAGATGGACAAATACCTAGTAAATGCAAAATCTTCTATGATGATGCAGCAAGAATATTCAATGCTTTAAAAAATAGAAGACGTTAAAAATGTATTATAATAAAAGGAATGAATTTTTTTTTTCAAGTCTATTTGTGTTTTTTTAGTTTTTAGAAATCTCACTTAACTTTCTGAAATCTCACCCTGTTTTTGATAAAGGGTGAGAAATTCTCACCCATTTTTTTTCTATGATGAAAACACTGCATAATTTATTAGAACAAACAATAATACTTATACAAATATACCCAGATTGATTAGTTATATTGCCTTTTTTTTCACTTTTAATTCTGCAAACTCGTCAGTTAGTTGGTCATAATTAATACAGTTATTTAATAACTCTTTTTTATGTAAAGTAATCGTAAACTATTTAATTTTTGTTGACCTAATGTGGATCTTAAATTTTTTTTTATTCTGACCATTACTGAGAATGATCTTTCATCGCTTGCATTTCTTATTAGAAGGGTCAAATAAATTCTCAGAATTATGCTTAAATTAGGGAATGTTGCAATAATATTATTTTCCTGAATAAATGACTACATGGATACAGGCGAAATAATATTTTATTTACTTATAAAAGTCACTTCATTCATTCATACTTCATTTTTCAGTTTTGCTAGGTTAAAATCTTGTTCATAAAATTTTAATTCCTTTATTGAAGAGTCACAAACATCACTATAATGAAAAATTGCTTTGAATTTATTGTTAATAGTTCTATATCCCTCAGATCTTTTTTTAATGTTGCTAATTAAAGAATCGCATAGAACAAAAAAATATTAACTTTAAAATGTTCTTTGCCACTGAATCATATTTCATGTTCTGGAATTTCATCATGAAATAGTTTTCGTATTTTCTGCCGTTTTTTATCATTAGTATATGCAATATCTTTAACTTTTTTTGCTTCTTTTTCTAAACTGTCAAAATCATCTCTAACAGTTTGTATGAAATCTATCAATGAATCATATATTGAAACTACTGTATTTAAGGATTCGTCTTTTTGTTGAAGAGTCTTGTTTGAAGCATCTATTCTCTCTAAAATCTTTTCCCATATAGAAAGTAACAGTACATACTCAAATGTATCAAGTTTTTTATGTAAATCGGCAGCTTCGAATCTTGTTAATGGTTTTTCATCTTTGTTTGAGGAAAAATGACGTAAACAATGTTTAATTTCTTCATAATTTTCATTTAAGGATTTCTCAACATTGGAACGAGCAGACCACCTGGTGTCACAAATAGGTAATACTCAAGTGTTTGCTCTTACAAAATTTTTGGAATGCATTCCCGCTATGTGTAGAACTTGAAAAAAATACGTACAATTCCTGCACGATATTGAAAAAAGCAATGCAACGATGCGAATGCGATTTCCATGCTTCCAACTTTCGGCAGCAGCGTTTCCAATTAAATTTAATGAATGATTTGCGCATGGTATAAAATAGGCAGAAAAAATATGTTCTTTTATTCTAGATTGGAGTCCCTTATATTTACCCGACATATTAAACGCATTATCATAACTCTCCCCCAGACAGTTAGTGATGTCTAAATCTACATTATTTAAAAATTCTTAAATGACTTTCTCCAAGTTTTTACCAGTATGAGAAAATAAAGGTAGAAATCCCAAGAATCTTTCTTTTATATCACTTGGAAGAACATAGCGAATAATAACGGTCAGCTGATCTACGTGAGATATATCAGGTGTTGAATCAATAATTAGAGTAAAATTTGGCTTTTATTTGAGTTGTAAATCTTTCGTCCACCCTTGTCTTAATCTATCAAATGTTCGGCATAATTTCATTTCAGCTATAAATTATGAATATCACGTTTTTCTGTTAAATAAAAATAAAATTTAATTACAAAAATTAAGAACCTAATTTTCGGGCCCCAAAAATTACGGGCCCGCGGCACGTGCCTAGGCCTTAGTCCACCCATTCATGGCAACAGTTTTTCCTGCGGGGGATGGTGTTTACCAACAGGATAATGCACCATGTCTTTGAGGGCTAAAGGTGGTCCTACATGTTATTAGCATGGTGGTTAAAATGTAATGGCTCTTCGGTGTAAGTTGTTGTTGTTAATTTACGTCGCACTAGAGCTGCACAATGGGCTACTGGCGACGGTCTGGGAAACATCCCGGAGGCTGATCCGAAGACATGCCATCACAATTTTGATTCTCTGCGGAGGGGATGGCACCCCCGCTTCGGTAGCCCGACGACCTGCGCGCGAAGTCGAGCACTTTACGGTAGCACAGTTTAACGAGGACCAATACCGCACACCCTCGGTCCCAACGCAGACTGATCCAAGTGGGTCACCCACCCGCACACTGACCGTAGCCAGTGATGCTTGACTTCGGTGATCTGCTGGGAACCGTGTCTTAATGATCAGTCCACTGCGGGACTCGGTGTAAGTTACTTAAAGATTTATTAATTAGTCTTTTTTCCTGAGATTTAAGATACATTAAGATCTCAATCACCTCAATGATATAATTTAATACTGAAGAACATATAATGAAATACGAGAAGTTTTAATGTACGCAACTAATTGCAATTTTTAAAATTGGCGTCTGAAATGTATAATAAAGTACTGTTATAATTAAAAGTTAATTTCCATATTCATGTTTAATAGAATGATGTAGTGTTATGTTATAGAATAATGCACTCGTACCCTGTATAGAATAATGTAAGAGATTATTTTAAAAAAGTTGATTTATTTTTCAATTTGTTTTTTTTTCATTGGTTAATATAAAAATCACTTTTCCATGCAATTAGAACAAAACTATGTGACAAAATGGTCTACTTATTAAATACAAAAAGTCGTATGCTGCGCAATCATGCCTCATTTTTATGAGTTTCCAACTTAATAATTAAAAAGAAGTCATCAAAACTATTTTTTGTATAATGTAGTGCTATGTACTCGTAATAGATATTATAGAATAATGCAGGAGATTATTTTAAAAACCTTGATTTATTTTTCTATTTTTTTTTTTTACATCCATTAACATAAAGATCACTTTTTCCATACGAATAGAACAAGATTATTTGACTAGATGGTTCACCTACTAAATACAAATAATCGTCTGCTACACAATTATGTCTCATTTTTAAGAGTAACCAACTCAATAGAAAGAACGTATTCATTGCTTGTAAGAATTGAACAATTTACTAACTTTGTATTGCTCTCTTTTGAAATAAAATTCTTTCTTTTGAACGTTCATAAACCGTGACCGGAAAGGGAAGGGAGAGAGCAAAATGAAATGGAAAGTAATTGGGAATGTTACCTTTCACGTTCTATTGTTTTCCAATAGAACCGGATGGTTTTTCCTAACTGCTTTGACATTATCTTTTGTTTTTTCTTTTTCTGGATGGATTGTCAAAATGTAATTATTAGTTTTTATGACGATAATAGTTATGAATGTATAATTTTGTTAAACATTGTTCTTAACTCCTTGCTATACGTAGTACATGAATTCAGAATGGTAGAACAATGTTGTAGCTCACTTATTGAGGGTGTTTTTTTAAGTATCTCTCTCTTATATATATATATATATACATATATATATATATATATATATATATATATATATATATATATATATATATATATATATATATATATATATATATATATATATATATATATATATATATATATATATATATATATATATATATATATATATATATATATATATATGAAAGGGTAGCAGTCATGGTGAGTGATGTTAGGCCACGCAGATAGCAGTTGGAAGGCAAAAAATATTTTATTAGCTTCACATAGTATATTTAAGACATTTTCTAGCAAAGGCGGAGCTCAAATTCGCCCTCAAAAACTGTGTGCTTAAGTTTTTATCTTAGGGAAAGTAGCAAAGGAATTTCCCTCTATTTTGTTATATTTGAGGGGAAAAGGGAAGTGATAAGGATTACTATTGGTTTATGAAAGAAATCTAGCGTTTCCCACACAGAGCATAGGGAGATATGTCCTGCTCTTAATTAAATGCATAGTTGAGCCAAAAATAGATTTAAGAACAGGATGTGGCTTTTAAAAGTGTGAGAAAGAATTTGGAATAGAATAATTAATTAGGAATAAAGTAGGAGTTGTTTTATAGCAAAGAAACTAACATAAAAAGATTAATAAAAGCTTTTTATGTTATATATATATATATATATAACGTCGTTGCCGAGTGGAAGGATTAAAACAGGTCTTAAGTCGGGAAGGAGGGTACAAAATTTATTTATTAATTATTAGGACAGTGCAGTCATGAGAAAAGGTAAAAGTGTACACGAAAAGTTGTGCTCCTTGGTTATATGCTAGGGAAAATCTTGCAAAGTAAAATCCGTAAAATGTGTTATTTTAGGGAAAGAGGGAAATCTTAGTAGTTGCTATTGGTTTATGAAATAGATCGAATGTTTCCCACACAGAGCAAAAGGAAATATATCCTGCTTTTAATTAAATGCATACTTGAGCCAAAAATAGATTTAAGAACAGGATGTGGCTTTTAAAAGTGTGAGAAAGTATTTCGATTAGAATAATTAATTAGGATGAAGTTTTATAACAAGGAAACTAACATAAAAAGATTAATTGAAGCTTTTTATGTTGCATCCCCCTTCGCCAAAATTGTTTAATTAGAATCCAAAAATTTAGAAATTATCCATTTGCAAAATCTTCCCTATGGTAGAAGTACAAAAAAAATAACCAAATTTTTAATGGTAACAATATATAAAAGTAATATAAATTATAAAACTTTTACATATGTTCTCATTGTAAAAATTTTAACACAATCAAAAATCTGTAGTAGCATTATCAGCAATTTTAAGATTTTCATTTTCAAAAAATTTTTTTTACTTAACAGTTTTTTCAGTTTTATAAGTATTTTGTTTAAAGATCACATTACAGTTTTTTCACTATAAGAAGTATTCTTCATAATAACACAATTTAAGTTAACTCTTCAATCATGATAAAAAATTATAAAAATTTTTTAAAAATGTGTAAGTTAAAATGTAAGTAACACATAATACAAAAAACACTTTATCAGGAAAAATTTTAAACTGAAATTAGATTTGAGTCTTGTTTACCTTGTTTGAAAACAAAATGAAATAAAAATGACACAGTGGTTGTTACTCTGAAGTCCAAAACTTCAGTATTGACTTCATTTTATCTATTATTTACCTTACATATTTATCACTTTAATAGCTAAATATCCGAAAAAAATTTCTTTTTTTTTTCTTTATGTCCAAAATTTGCCTTCTGTAACATTTTTTTCTTTTCTTTTTCTCTCTTATTCTTCTATCTACTTTCTTTATATTTATTTATTTATACTTTTCTTTCTTGGTATTTTTATTGCAATTATTAACCCGGATTTCGGGAAATATGTAAAGACAAATTGCTTTTATAATCAGAAAAGGTGATCAGTCTTCTCAGATTTTGCATTACAACCTGTTTAACACAATCGCTAATTGAAATCTAAAACAAAGCTTTCAAATTTAATATGGTATTAAGGCAAATCAGTTTTTAATTTTTGACTGATCTAGCTATTTTCCTTATTTTTAATCTGAAGTGCAAGTTTGGTTAATTTGCAATTTATTATTTTTTTTTCATTTATATCTTTCTTCTTTCTTTTTGGACATAATTTTTTTTTTCAAAAATTTTAGCTCGGATATTTTTTAAAGTAATTTTTGTGCAGAGATCTTAATTGGTTATTTAATTTGTCACAGTTGTGTGTTAGGAAATTCAAATATTTTATTCTATTTTAAACGTTTTAAGTGTATTTGGTTAATAAATTTTTCAATTTGTGTTTGATCATTTTCCCATCTGTATGCTGGAATTAAAGTTCAGAAATAAAGAAACGATTTGTTTATGGAAATTACTGAGCTAGAACAGAGCTATGAACTAATTACCAATGTTGGACTAAAGCATTAATCTCAGGCCTCACATTTCAATGCAAATTCTAAAAACAAGTATTTTATTTATTTTTTAAACTATTTGTATGAGTTCTAACATTTCTTGATTTAATTTTTGCCACACCGAAATTGCATTCAAATATTAAAATTTAATTTCAATAATTATTGCAGTTGCAGTACGAAGAGAATAAAATTTAAATGGCATTTTCATCTTAACCCTAATCACTATAGTAAAACAGAAATATAAATTCTACTAACCAAAAAATCATAGAAAGTGTAACACATAAAACAATAAATATGAAATTAATTTCCCGAAACACTTTTCAATCAAATAAATCAATTAACTGAAAATAAAAATTTAAAGAAATAAAAATTTCAACAGTAAATACTATCAATGTTTAAAAAATAATTTTTTCAATTGAAACGTCAAGTGTGAGAAAAAATTATAATTATAATCTATAATTTTTGTTTATTTACAAGAGTGATTTCTTTTTTTAATCAATAAAAATTCAAGAAATTGTTTTATGAGAACTGTAAAAAAAATTAAAATAAGGGATACAGGAAAAAGTTCGAATTAGACCAAGAAGATATTTTGAAAACTGCAACATCAGAGATGAAAGTGCGTTGAAATTCCGTAAAGGCAATTCCAAAGCCAAAGACGCGAGCTGCTAGGGAAAAAATTTGTTTCTTCGTTAAGATGAATCATAAATTAACCACTGAATGGAGAAATTGAAGCTTATTTTTCTTTGAGTTCTGAGTAGGTGGGAGGGAATGTCGGACATCTAAGGAGACCATCGTAAACCATTCCGGGGTGTGAAAACAATTATTCATCGACGATAAAATGCAGAGCAGCACTGGGAAACTTTCCGTAAGTCACTTGTAAAGGAAAAGGATGGGATTTCAATAAAAACATTTTAATTATCAAGAGTTCGATGCAGTTTTTCTTTTTAGTCCAAGGAAAGAAATTGAAGCTCAGCTTTCTAGTAGTCTCAGGAACGTAGACAAAATATGCAGCATAGACATATGGAAAACCGATGATCGTTTAGTTCCACTGTGCGTAGGTATCATTTATAATAAGCAAAAAGTTTGATGATTGAAGAGTTTATTTTTTGTTGAAGAAGAATTTGACTGCTTATTTACCAACTGTTCATTTGAATAAATGATTTGAAGTTATTCCACATTTCTTGATGTACCCTCTTCCGAAGTTGATTTATTTAATTTCAAATGAGATATTAAATATCTTTAATGTACCGTACGTACCCGTACCCCGTTCCCGACCGTTTAATCCTGGCGACTTATAACGTCGTTGCCGAGTGGAAGGATTAAAACAGGTCTTAAGTCGGGAAGGAGGGTACAAAATTTATTTATTAATTATTAGGACAGTGCAGTCATGAGAAAAGGTAAAAGTGTACACGAAAAGTTGTGCTCCTTGGTTATATGCTAGGGAAAATCTTGCAAAGTAAAATCCGTAAAATGTGTTATTTTAGGGAAAGAGGGAAATCTTAGTAGTTGCTATTGGTTTATGAAATAGATCGAATGTTTCCCACACAGAGCAAAGGGAAATATGTCCTGCTTTTAATTAAATGCATACTTGAGCCAAAAATAGATTTAAGAACAGGATGTGGCTTTTAAAAGTGTGAGAAAGTATTTCGATTAGAATAATTAATTAGGAAAGTATTTATCGTCATATATATATATATATATATATATATATATATATATATATATATATATATATATATATATATATATATATATATATATATATATATATATAGAGAGAGAGAGAGAGAAAGAGATTGATTGATTGATATTTATGTAGTATATATTAAGTGCTTTTTTTTTCTTTCGAAAAATTGTTAATTTGGCGAGATTTTTATACCTTTAGAAAAATTATTTACGTCAATAAATAACACTGGAAAAAAAAATTCTGTTGTATGAGATTTTCTAAGAAATCTTAGATATTTTCGTATCGCTGATTTCAAAATCGGTTTCTCTCTCCAAGCTACAGTTTTTTTTTCGAATTGCATTTTTTGTCTATTTGTTTACAAAATGCACAAGCTTGAAAACGTTATATAAAACAGGGGGTCGCATAAATGTTGCGACAAACTTTTAAAGGAGTTAGGGCTCATCGTTAGGATTAGAATTACATCGAAAACTCATACACAATAATGTCGTCTTACGCTGCTAGGGGAGTTTCCCTATGATGAACAGTTTCTCCGTGTACTTCTAAACAGGTCATGATAGGGAACTGCCCCCAGATGCGTAAGACTACATTTCTGGTCATGTGTTACAATACAATTTTAATCCTGATGATGTGCCCTAACTCCCCCTGTCCCTGTAGACCCCGTGTTTTATATAACGGTTTCAAACTTGTAAAAATATACTAAAAATGTCATTAAAAGCAAACTTTAGGAGAAAAATTAATTTCAGATTTGAACTTCTCACTCGGGCCAGGGTATTTTTTTTAACGCACTGTACAGATAAATAGCAGTTTTAAGGTTAACATTTATTTAGCTAATAAAAAATATAAACATATAAACATTCTTGCATTTCAATATGCATTATTAATAAATTCCTTTAACTTCTCCTGCAATGAGTAATTCCTTGAATATTTTTAAAACATTTTCTCTGTAGTTTTGATACCTTTTTTTCTCTAGTTCTTTTTGGCATTGTACGATATAAACATTAATCATGTCATCACTCATCATATAATTAAGGAAGATTGACATGATTTAAAAATATTGCTTTAGCATAATTAAGTTTCATTATGAGTAATAAAAATAAAGTTGATTGTTATTACCATACGTTGCGAGTCTTGTTCTCTTTTAAAAAAATTAACATACAATTACTAAAAGCTTATGTTGAATCAATGCAATAAATTGTATTTTCAAATTATTGGTACTACTTATCCTTTTATTATAAGTGTTTTGTATTACCTTTGTTATAAGTATTTGTATATAGACGAACATTACATATTAAATACTACAATTGATTCTACAATAGATATTATATAGTACTAGCATTACAAAAATATAATTTTTTATTATTCCATTTTACAAGTTCAAATGATTTATGTAAATGCACGTAGCATAAAGATTCAAAAATATAATTAAACTTTTATAATTTCTTTAGATTATAATTACGGTAAACATTTCATTTCTTCTTTATAACACTAAAAATCTTATCTATACAAATTGAGTGTCTCAAAATTTATTGGCTATAACTGCATAAGGTAAGTTCGAGCAAAAGTTGATCCGAAATCATGAAAAAAGAAGAAAAAAAACTCATTTATTAGTTACAGAAAACTGAAAGGCAGTTTTTATTACTTCATTTTTGATAGATGTTTTTAAATTAAGGGTGGTAAACTCGGTGCATTTTGTTTTTGTATGAGGTAGGCTTAAAAATGATTGCGACGCCATTGGGATTGCAGGTATTAAAAATATACCAAAAGAGCGTAAACTTTTTTTCAGTTCGAATATCTGATATAAACGAGACTAAACTAAAAAAATTTTGAGCTCTGTAACTATATTTCAATCTTGTTTCAGGAGGATCTCTAAGTGGAGTAAATCTATTAAACTATAAATACATATTTTCGTAACCGACAAAAAAATACAATGTTGTGAATAATTTATATCATTATATTTATACAGTTGATGTAATAAGTTGAGCGGGAGTTTAATTTCTTTGTGTTGCGCTTCCGAAAAAACAATGAAATAAAAAAATCTAATCAATAAGGAAATCCTTTCGAAAACCGGAAAAACAGAAGAAGAATAGCAAATCCACTGTTTGTACTTCCGAAATCAACAAATATGTGTGTTAGGTTGTAGATAAAACAAGTACAACTTACACTGGGAAGCGCGCGTTGACCATTGCATTTGTACTTAATTTCTCTTGATTCTTTTTGTTACTTACAAAAATTTCAGTAGTATATAGTTAGGAAATAATGTAAGACGCAGTGATCATAATCAGAATTTCAGGAGTATATATTATTTTATTTCCATTTTAAATGCATTACTTTTACGCAGTTGAAATAACTTTTGTCGAGTTTTTGAAGTTTAATGTGCATTTCTCAAAAAACATTTTAAAAATTAAAATAAAATTACTTTGTAATAAATAAAAATAACAGTTTACTAAATTAAATTATTATGTTTTTAGAAACAAATCAAATTTTCTGCCAAAATAATTAGCGAACTTATCACTCTTAATTTAATTTTAAAAATAAAAGTTGTTTAGATATTTAAAAATAAGTGTATAAACTTTTATTATATTTGTCAAAATGATAGAAAAAAAATCTATGATCGAATTCTTGGAATCATTTTTGATCAAATTCTGGCGAAACATTTTTGAGGTCAATCGCACCAAAAATAGGATTAAAAGTATCAAAATAAATTTAATTAGCAAAATAAAAGATAAACCAGATAAATTCAGATAAAACAAGAGGGAGTAAAAGGCAATTATTACGCCGGTTTTTAGTGTCAGCTGACAGTTAAAGTTGTTTTGATTAAGATGCTTTTAATTCCAATTTTCTTGTAACTGACCCTTATCTTGTTAGATTGTTACATTATTTTACCTTCTTTTAAATTTTAATTATAGACGATTTAGGTGTTTATTTATTTACTTTACTTCATTTTTGCTAAAACTTCTAAAAATATATATCATGGGGTGAAAATAACGGACCCTATATATTATTTCTCTTGCATCTATCTCTTTTTTTCAACAAGTATGAAACTTACAGTGATGATAAGTTGATTTTTTTTATCAACTGATAGCATAACACACTGTTAATTTCGAATCAAATTATAAATTCTCAAGTACCACGGGAATGAAATTTTTTTGCCGATTTTTATTACTCTTACTAAATTACTTGTTACAATGTAATATAGAAAATAAAAAATAATTACTTTTATTTTTTTCAGGTCAAAAATGGCTTATCAACTTTTCACCATTCTTCTAGTTTCTAGTATATTGGCACTTATTGGAGCACAATGCATCACATCCAATGATATAATAGTCAATGAAACAAGCATTGGAATTACAGTTCGTAATCTCATCGAAGGTAGTACTCGATTTAGTATGGACCTACTACGAACTCTGAACGAAGAACAAAGGCATAATAAGGATGCCAATGGTGTTTTTTTCAGTCCCTATAGCATTTGGTCTGCGCTACTTATTACATACATGGGTGCAAGAGGAGCGACAGAGCAAGAGATGAAAAATGTTTTAGGCCTCAGCGACAGCGACAAAGCAACCGTATGGGAAGCTTTCCGCAATATCAGAAATAACAATTTTTACAAATCGGACAGTTTTCTTCAGGATTTGTTTGAACCAGCGCTTGCAAGTTATCAATCGGCCAACAGAATTTATTTTCAAGAAGGTACTACTTTCAAAGATTGTATGAGAGAGCTGTTGGCTGATGATATTGCCTTTCTTGACTTCGCGAATAGAGCTGAAGAAGCTAGAAATACTATCAACAGCTACGTGGAACAAGAAACTAATAATAGAATAAAAGATTTAATACCGCCGAACGGAATTAGTGCTTTGACAAGAATGGTAGTTGCTAATGCTGTGTATTTCAAAGAAACTTGGCAAAACCAGTTCGACCCGCAAAAAACATCACGTAGGAGATTTACTACTCCTTATAGAAAAGATATCTTCGTAAATATGATGAAAACCAGAGGAAAGTTCTTGTACGGTAGAAGCGAAGAACTACAGTGCTATGCTTTAGAACTGCCTTATACTGGAAATACCCTAAGCATGATTATTCTTTTACCGAGGAACCGTTATAGCGGGGTGGATATCTTAGCCAACAATCTCACACCTCAACGATTAAGAAATCTTATAAATGATATGTATCCTCGAGAAGTATTCGTTCAACTTCCAAAATTTAAAACCGAAAATTCTTTTGAGCTTTCATCAGTTCTTGATAAAATGGGTCTGAGAAGTCTGTTTGATACACGAAAAGTAGACCTTTCTGGTTTCACTGGTCAGAGAGAATTCTCAGTTGATGCTGTCATCCACAAATCCTTTATCGATGTCAACGAAGAAGGTACAGAAGCTGCTGGTGCTACTGCAATTGTAAGTTCTCGAAGTGCAAAGGAACTCGAAATTGCAGCATTTGTTGCAGATTATCCTTTTGTATACTTGATTATGGACAACCTATCAAACACCATTCTTTTTCTTGGAACTGTTCGTAAGCCACCGGAAATTGAAAGTAGCTAGTTTAGAAGCTATTTTTTTTAACAAACTATTATTAAACTGTGATTAAAAATAATGTACAATTATTGTTTGTAGGAAACCTCAAGTCACTATCATTAGTCAAATGACATCAGTATTATTAATCATCTGACGTTATAGAAGGCAGCTTCATCATTTTTTTGAATGTGCAACTTTGCTTGAAGAAGTTAAAATTTTTTGTTCAATAAAAAGAAAGTAACTTTTCAAAAGTGTTTATTTTCTTGCTTTTATTTTTTTTATTCGAGTGCAAATGAAGTTCTTAATATCTGAAAGACACTGTTTCATACTGCAGATAGTTGTTTCGTAATTCAGTAAATTCACATCACAGATAAAGAAAGTTATTTTTTATTAAAATTTTTCACCCATATTTTAATGTATAAAAATATTAAAATCAAAAAAACTATTTCATACTTTGGCGAACAGTTAAATTGACGAAATGTTACTAAGCTGATTATCAGGTATTAACAAAATATTGGTCATAGCAGGATGACAAATCTAATGAGCATTACAACTCACTTCATCTTGGATATTTTTAAACTAATGCTTTTAAGAGCTCTATGTACCATACCAAAATGGCGACTCCGATGAAAAGGACGTCTCTTTTTTTTTCCTAAAATTTTTTAGTACGGATCCATTATTCTAGAACTGCTTTGAATAAGCCATTATTACAAAATCTATGCCGGGATAGCCTGGTCGGTAGGGCGCTGGGTCCATGTCCGAGAGTTCGTGGGTTCGAACCCAACCGGCCGAATACTCCCCGTGTAGTTGGTGACTGATGCACGTTAAAATTCTGTCGAGTCGCAAAGTCCTCCATGCTCTCATAACAAATCAAGACCTCTGGGAGTACTGGATTGGAGATCGATCGCTCTCTGATTCAGGTCAAAATTACGATCTGTGGATGAATGAATGGATGTATGAATGAGTCCGCCTTATAAACAGGTGTGACGTATGATGTGGCAGAAGTCGAATTCTTGGCCATAGATGGCGCCACTGAAAAACAAGAATCGCACACTCTGCCTTAAATTTGCTCGGTTTCACCAAGCAGGCTTGCCCGTGTGGCAAGTGGCATTAGTACCAACCAACCAACAAAATCTATTTATATGAAAGTAGTCAAAAAATGAGAATTATTAAATCTCTGAAAAATATATTGCTTGCAATTACCTTTAAAAAAAGCAATAGAGTAGTATATTTATGTTTTTTCTTTTTCAGAAAATATTGTACCCATATTTCTAACATTAAACCAGTTTCTAATGAATTACGAAGTGGCAAAAAATTCTGAAATAATTTGCCAACTGGCCACTTTTATGTTAGTAGAATATAGGCTTTTGACTGCACGTGTTTAGGACAAACCAATTACTTAAATAATTTATTTTAAGAAGCATCTATCTTACTTTAATCACATATGGGTATTTTCGAAAAAAATATGGCAGTTATAATTTGATAAGAAACCAGTTTCATATGGATCCCGCCTTGCAAAACAATGATATACTTATGTTTTAGTAAATCTGTTTTTGTAAAATTTAGCGTTGCAAAATATTATGAAAATTTCGAAATGCTCATAATTTTGCGCATTGTGGACTAAAGATTTGTTAAAAAAAAAATATTTCAAAGAGCAAAAATTAAAAAAAAAAAAAAAAAAAAAAACAAGTTGCCCACTTTTACGGTGGGCCTTGAGACATTTTTAAAAAATGTCAATAAATATTTCTGGGCGTATACGCGTATTTTCAGAAAATATTACATGCATATTTTATTACGAAATCAGTTTCAAATTAATCACATGTTGGTAAAAAAGTGTTTAAAAAAAACGCAAAGCGCGCGCCTTTTGTTAAGCACTATAGAGAGTGATTATAAAATCATGAAACAAACTTCGAGAGGGGACTAGGGCTTACTAGAACAATTATTGTATTGGAATGTATAAGAGGAAGTGACGCCTTTAGGCACAATAAAACGACACATTAACTAAAACATACTTAACGACGATATTTTTATACTTACCGACCTCATACTTAATGATTCCGTGCAAAAAATGTCGAAATTGTTGAAGGAAATTGCATCCACTAACGGCCATGCTTGCTTGGCAACGTGATTGACTGACTTTGTCAGTTATAATTGGATCTTTTTGAAACAGGTGGTACCGGAATTGCTCCATGGAGTTTAGATTGGCGTTTTCAATCAAATGTGATTTCAGCATGATGGTGTGCCAACCCATTTCAGTATAGAAGCAATTATCTGGATGTTACTTTTGGGCTACTTGGGGTGGGCCAGTCCGATGGCCACCCACCACGATAGCTTTATAGAGTCTCGATTTTTTACTATAGGGATGCTTGAAGGCCCTCATTTTCAAGAATCCATTGAAAAACTCGTCATTTGACTTTCCTGTGCTGCTGCACGCATTCGTCAAAATCCTGGCGTATTTGAATCTGTTCGCCAGTCACTCCACCAATACTGTTAAGGTGGTAAGGTGAGTGAGGTGCCCCAGATTCGAATCCCAGCGATGACTGGTTGTTACTCTCTCTGCCTCTGACTCGCTCCGACCACAGTGCTAACGCAAAATATCCTCAGTGGTTAACGGATCATGGGTTGGAATTCTCTTACCATCTGGATAACCATGGAAGGTTTTCGTGGTTTTAGTTCCCATGCAACAAAAAAAAACGAGAATTAGTTCCGTCAAGAAATGTCCTCCACGAAGGCTAGTTTGTCCCGATGAAGGATCCAGCAGTTCCCTGTCTTCTGGTTTTGGTTCAAAATTACTACCAAGGATTTAAGACCAAGGAGTTGAGCATTGATAGTCGTAAATGCAAAATTGGGTACATGTTTTGAGTATGAGAATTTATAAAAAAATATAGAAAACATTTCTATGAAAAAGACATTTAGCGACGACGTCGTAAATATATATTTTTTTCTTTCATGCATTATTTTTTTGTACTTGTGCCTCAACGCTTCACTTCCACCCACATTGTTTGTTTTAGTGGGCACTAACATGCCTCAAAGTTTTGTCCCTTAATTTCAGTACCACCCTGTAAATACTTTGTATTCCACTTGTTTCCGATTAAATTAGTTTTCTTTAATGTTTGAGTTTCTTTGATGTCATCCCCTGCAGAGGATCAAAATTGAGATGATATGTCTTCGGATCATCCTCAGGGATCTTTCCCAGATCGTCGCCAATAGCCCATTGTGTAGCTCGAGTGCGACGTAAATAAACTGCAACTTCATTTTGAATTACGAGTAACGAAAAAACCGCGTCACGCATATCAGGCGGAGAATATGATTAGTTGAGAATATTTTCCAGCTTAAAACTCACCAATAAATTTCTCAATTTTTTACTACGGTGATCAGAAGTATGCGAACCGCATTCAATCAGAATGGTCCTATTCGCTAATTTTTACATGCAGCGGGAACTATCTTACTTTCATGACTCTTCTTATGATTCATCAGAAGTGAAAGAGAGAGGGTGGTTTAAACGGACACAGATACGAGGAGGAAAAGGGGTCAAGGGCGAAAAATATTCTCGGGGGAAAAATTTACACGCCAAATTTTCTTTCTACAATTACGATTGCAAGTTCGTGAATTGCATGCAGTGTGAATAGTCCCTCAAGTTGGGGACGTCACATTCTCATTGCGTGGCTTTAAGGCATCATTCTCATTTAACTGAAAAATATGCTGACGCGAATTCGTAGATAAGTAAACTGAATCAGAGTTTTTTGAGAGTAAATATATACCTTCTGCTTATTTTTACTGGAAAAAGTTGTTGCATGCGGAAAAAATCTCACTGCCGTCCTGCAGTGGACTGATCTTAAAGACACGGTTCCCTGCTGATCACCAAAGTCAAGCATTACTGGCTGCTGTCAGTGTGCGGGTGGGTGACCACTTGGATTAGTCTGCGTAGGGACAGAGGGTGTGCGGTATTGGTCCTTGCTGAACTGTTCTACCGTAAAGTGCTCGACCTCGCGTGCAGTTCGCCGGGCTACCGAAGAGGGGATGCCATCCCCTCTGCAGAGGATCAAAATTGTGATGGCATGTCTTCAGATCATCCTTAGGGATGCTTCCCAGACACTCGCCAATAGCCCATTGCGCAGCTCTAGTGCGACGTGAATGAAGTGCCACAACTGCAACAACAAATCTCACAGCAACTAATTGTCCGCCTGTGAGTGTTTTTGAACTACATGCTCGTTCATGCGCATTTATGCGTGATTTCATTGCATGCGAATCTCATGATCCAAGAAAATTATGGATCATTCTTACTGTAGGCAATTCGCACATCAAGGTGATTTACGTATGCTCATGCTGTTTATCTAAAAGACATTTACACTGGATTGAAAAAAAATCCGGAGTGCAAATTAGGAGATCTGAACGAAAAATAGTTTGGCCGATGTTTTTGTGAGTGACGAGTAATGTTTCCAGAGAGTGTCAGTTGTCTTTTATACGTAGTCGAATGTTTCTGCACATTTTGCATGAGCGCCAAGAAAAATAGCGTCCAGTGTTCGTGTTTTTTTAACTGTCCTAACTTACGGAGCATTCTCGCTGCTCTCATCATCCTGCTGCTGCCATCACCGTTAAGAGGGAGCGTCAGATTTGTGAGTGTTTTTGGGGTGTACCAATAAGGTTCTCACACTGTTTCTGCTTTATATATCAAGGTACCAATTAAGTAAGTATTCATGCAAAAATAAAAATCCCGATTCAAGAACATTTCGCAGTAATTTTTTATTTCTCCTATCTGGTACTCATTTTCTTTCGGTGGTATTCGGAAATGCGTTATTTATACACAGTGAAAATAGCCCTTAAGATAATCCATTTAACTAACTTTTTTCCCATGTCCAAAAATGTCCAGAAATAGTCTCGCGGTAATATTTCCGTCACAATCCAATCCCAAAACAAAACAGCCTTGTCCTGTGCATGGCGGGAAAAATAATTAATTAAAAATGCTTTTTTAGTTTTCCTAATCAAGTTTTTATAGTTTCAAAACAGGTGAAACTTGCCATTTATTTTTCCATTTTGTTTGGTTAGAAAATGTCTTTTCTTTACTTTTGTTTAGGATATTTTCTAAGTTGTATTTATTGTTTTGTTAAATAAAAAAGTAAAACTGTTCTAAGATGAGGTGTCAAATCTGTCAATGTAAACCTTCATTGTGATTATAGTACAATGGTCAAGGTATAAACATAGTAAATAATCATTTACTTATTTTTAACAAAGGAATTTACAGTTGTTTTAGCAAATGAAGAAAACTGTTTGAATTTTGTAGTGAGATGCCTCAGAACATAGACTTTATAACCACCATACATGTGCATATAGTGGCAAAATTGTGTGGTTATTTAGCAGCTATTAGTAAATAAATTTTTTTCTGCTGTGGAGTTACTAATAATAATGACCAGTTTTCCATCTCTCAATTGTGTGTACACTTAAGAAATTGGTGTTAATTTATTATTTGTAAGTTTTTTTTTGTTGTCAAAATTTGCATGGAAATTTTAGTAAGTCAAAGGAAGCGTGTTCTGAATTTCTGAAACATTTTATATGTTTATATTGTTAAAAGGCTATTTAAAGCTTGGAGAATAATATTTTAGTCTAACAGCAGTATGAAGATCATATAACTTAGTATTGGATGTAAAAGTAATTATTTTTTATTGAGTCAGACATGGAAAAGTAGGAGAAAATCAAGCTTTTTTTTTTAAAAAGCCTCTGAAACCAAACAGATAAATTTATTTACGTAAAACTTATTAATTGAATTGTGTTATATTCATAAAATCTATATAGATTAAGCAAGAAGCATACATATTCTATTTTGCTTGTGATTTTGATATAAATCTTTGTCGATGCTCTGGTAAATATGTAATCGCTCAATAAATAGATAGAAGTGGACTGTAAATTGCACAAAATTTATTTCTTATCATTTGGAAAAGAGCTTTTCTTGTATCTCTTCTCGCTAACTCTCTCTCTGTAATTTAGATAAGTAAAAAACGGAGTAACAGCTATTAAAAAAACTGAAGTTGTTAAAAGAGACATAGAAAAAACATTGTCTTAATCCTTAAAACAAAACTTCAATGATAAAAATAATATTTTCTGGAAAAAACTATCCATAAAGCATTAAAAAAGTTAATGTATCAGAAATGTTTTTTAAAATGCTGCATTATTATAAAAATACCCATAACAGAAAGAAATGAAAAAAAGAAAGGAAAATAGTTGAAGTTTTGCAGTAATAGTAATATGAAATCGAATTTCTAGAAATTACAACTTCAGCTTTTGAGTTAAGTTATTGACCTAATGTCATTTTTTAAAATCTTCCAATTATAAATGTTCATTGAATTGTTTTTGAGTTTGAGAATCTTCTAACTTGTTTAATAGTTAGCATTAAATAAAAGTGCTGTTCATTAATCAAACATTTTTTCGGAATGCTCTGATAATATTTACAGGGATGCTACGCCTGCGCCATTTGCGACAAACTGAGACAAAACGGCATAACTGCGCCATTTTGCGACATTCAGCTCAGTTTCTGCCAAAGCTGCGCCATTCTGAGACAAAACGTCCAAAATTTGGCAAACCTGAATTCAGTTTCAAATATTAATCCGCATTGCCGTGAGTCATTGGAGATCATTTTGCCGTTCACGTCTCCAAGGGATGAAAGACTTCCACGAAAAAGCGCTTTTTTCTCCCAATTTTTAAAATTTTCGACCATGTTCCAAAAACTAAAATTTTTAGGGAGTCCAATTAGAGAAACCCAAGCCGCCGGAACGATAGTCGGATTCCCGCGACTTCCGCTATAGAGTGGAAAGGAGTCTAAAGTGTTTCGTTTCGACCACCGATATATGATTTTTTTTTTTCGTTTGGCTGATTTTCGGAATTTTAAATATTAGGAATTGCGCTGGAATATGCTAAAATCGCGATTTTTAATCAGACGATTTTAATATCAATCATCGATTTTCGTATTTAACTTATTTAAAACTTATGTGTTGCGACTTTTTTTACGCTGTTTAAAAATCGTACTAGCAATTCCTATTCACTCAATTTAAAAATTCAATATCGCGATCTGTATTCCCGCGAGTTTAAAATCCAACGTCGCGATTCGTATTCACGCATTTTTAAATCCAATATTGCGATTCGTTATCACGCAGTTGTAATATCAGATCCCGTTTTTCGTATTTGTACGCTATTTAAAAATTACTCATTGCGATTCGTATTCACGTGATCTAAAAATTATTCATCGTGATTCTTATTTACGCAATTTAAAAATTCAATATCGCTATTTGTATTTTCGCGTTTTTAAAATCCAACAGCGCTATTCTTATTCACGTGATTTTAAAATTTAAAATCGTGATTCATATTCACGCGATTTTAAAATCCGAAATAGTGATTCATATTGACGCGATTTTAAAATCCAATATCGTGATTTGTGTTTTTTAAATCCAGCTGCGCGATTCATATTCAAGTGATTCATATTCACGCGATTTTAAAATCCAATATCGTGATTTGCATTTTCGTGTTTTTAAAATCCAACAGCGTGATTCATATTCACATGATTTTATAATCCAAAATCGCGATTCATATTCACGCGATTTTAAAATCCAACCGCACGATTCATATTCACGTGATTTTAAAATCCGATATCGTGATTCATATTCACTTGATTTTAAAATCAAAAATCGCGATTCATGTTAATTCGATTTTAAAATCCAATATCGTGATTCATATTCACGCGATTTTGAAATCCAATATCGCGATTCATATTCACGCGATTTTAAAATCCAAAATTCGCGATTCATATTCACGCTATTTTAAAATCCAATATCGTGATTCATATTCACACGATTTTGTAATTCAATATCGCGATTCATATTCACGCGATTTTAAAACCCAAAATCGCAATTCATATTCACGCAATTTTAAAATCCAGTTGCACGATTCTAGAAAGAAGTAGAATTAAGTTTTTTCTTGAATTAGTTACTGTAAAGATGTGATATATTTTTCTACAGTTGTTGCATTTAAACAATTACTAAGTGCATTCATAATCACATTTTATGATTGTATATTTAGCTATACAAATTAAAAGAACATAGTCAACTAACTAATCTTGTGAATGCAAGAAAGTACAATCTACTAGTCAATGCCAATAAACTAAAAAGTTTACTTTTATTCTTAATAAAGGATGCAAGTCATTTTAGAAAGAAAATTATATTTATATGTGTCTTTTTAAATTGTTTATAATAGTTTTTAAATATTTCTGTTTTGATATAAAAATGTATATATGCTAATTTTTGGCTATTAAGTGCTCCCTAAAATTTTCTTGAAAAATTCCGACCTAAAATATTTCAAAATTTCACTGCACCTCCTGAATTCTATCAAAGAGTGTTTTTTTTGTGTTATTTGCATTTTCTTAAACTCTCATTATTTAATTACTGAATTTCTCTTTTAATTATTGAAATCTGTAGACCTTTCATTGTAACTGAATAGTTATATATTTTGAGATGAAATTTGAAATAAAATGGGTATTTTCCCTTTTGAATTACTGAAACTAAATAGATATTTCTTTTTAGAAAGTTAACACCATTATATTTTAAAAAATAAGAAAGTTAAAATTTACTTTGTAAAATTCTGGAACAGATACTATTCATTGGCATAAATGATAAATGCAATATATATGAAAACAACAGAGTCCATAAAACAATTTTGTGGACTCTTATAATCAATCATATGCAGGTTTTTTAAAATCCTAGCAATAGTGAATGTGTGTATAATTGTAGTACTCCTAGTATGCTATTAATGGTTTTATGGATCCTGAAAATTATCTTTATATTGTTATCCTGATTAATAATCATTTTAGCTGAGATAAACTGAGTGAAAAAAATAATTTTAGCTGAGACAAACTGAGCCAAAAAGAGATTTTAACTGAGACGAAATGCAATTTCTGGTGAGACAATTTGATATTTTGCGAGTAGCATCCCTGTATTTATTTTAGATTGCCGAATTTTTATTGAGAAATTTAATAATGATCAGTAATGAGTTAAATACAGTTCAACCTTGTTATATCAAAAAAATATATTTCCTCTTGACATTATATATCTGCCTAATGTTAATTTAAATTCCTATGTTATTAGAGTTTCTTCTCAAAACCTTGTTATGTGATTTTTGTCGAAATAGAAATTGTGAAAATAGGAAAATTTTTTTGAAATAGAGAAATAACGAAGTGAGTTTATTGTAAACCAATTCTTTTCTATTTAATGTAAAATTATTTTTGTCCTACTTTTAAAAATTAATTTATCATTGTTGTATTTAGACTTATAGTCAACTATCATTATATACATATTTAATACAGGGTTCCCACGGTCCTTGAGAGTCCTTGAAAGTCCTTGAATTTTTTTTTGCTAAATTTAGGTCCTTGAAAGTGCTTGAAAAACGTCTTAGGTCCTTGAAAAACTTGATAGGTCCTTGAATTTGTCCAATACTGCCGGCAGCTCTCTTTATAAAACACCCGCGGATCTTTCTGTTTTGTTCCCAAGCTCTCTCACGTGGTTTTTAACGTCACCGTTTCTAACCGCCCCTAGCGTCTTGGTGTCTGCCAAGCGCGTGGAGCACAGCAGACAATCAATGCGTTCGGGGCGAGACTCCACTTCATCTTCTGTCACATATGCTTAGATCTTTTTTCTTATCGAAACTGGAATACTCTCGAATTTCGTTACAATATGTACCTTGTAGTTTTCAATAAATTTGCCGTTTTACCATCCGCACTTGTCCTTACGTTTGCGTCATTTCAAAACTTTATTCTAAAGCGTATTCGCAAAGGCACGGCTTCGTATTTGTGTTATGTAGTTTAGACTAGTTATGCCTGGGAAGTGCTATTTTAATCCCCAATGGATGGATAATCAAGCTTATAAAGAATGGATTTTATCGATGCCCGAAAAGAAGTTCAGAGCCAAGTGCCGATTATGCATGAAGGAGATCGATATCGCGAAAATGGAAGAATCTGCTCTGAAATCACACATCAAAGAAAGGTAAAACAAAAAAGCAGTCTCATGCCCTGAGTTCTCTTTTTCCAAAGACATGAACATCTAATTCATCTGGTGTAAATACTCCTTCAGCATCGTGTGCCCCATGTGAAACAGAAACTTTAGTGGCCGAGGTAACATTGTCTTCTTATCTGGTCAAAAGGAATGTGCTTGATGCTGAAATTCTCTGGAGTCTGAAGTGCATCACTAGTAATTATTCATGTAACTCCTGTGAAGGGATTAGTAAATTGTTCTCCAAAATGTTTGCTGATAGCTGTATAGCGAGACAATTTTTTTGTAGTGCCACAAAGTGAGCCTATTTGGACTCCTTTGGATTGGCACTAAACTTCAAAGGGATTCTTATAAATGAGCTGAAGAATGTTGATTGCTACACTGTACTCTTTGATGAGACGTTAAATCAGTCTCTACAATCTAAGCAGATTGACATTATGGTAATAAATTGATAATAAAGTTTGCACTAAGTATCTTACCTCCCAATTTATGGGTCATGGAACTGCAGAAAATATTTTGTCCTCTTTTTACAAATGCATGGATGATGGTTAAAAGCTCTCTAAAATACTTCAATTATCCATGGATGGACCCTATGTCAATTGAAAATTCTATTAGAAGCTTCAGTGTGAATTAAAAGAGAAATATTCCCACCAGGTCATATTCATTGGCAGTTGTGGATTACACATAACGAATAATGCTTTTAAACATGGTGAAAATGGGATACGTTCCTTCTAATTTTTATTTTCAGAAAGAATTGTTGCTGCATAACATTTAGAGAAGGTTGTGTAAATTATGGATTAATAATTTCAGAAACGATGTTTAATAGAGGAGAGGAGGGGGTTATGGAATAGTCATGAAATGTGGAATACCTAAGATTTAGCTCTGTCTTTCATGCAGCCTTCACATGGAAATACACAGGATTAAAGGATTTCACCATTAACACCTCATTACCAATAGTTATAGATTGTGCTGAAAATGATTTTGTGAATTAATATGTAAAACCAGTAGGGTTGTTTTTAAAGAAATATAAATTTTAGTCCATAATACATATACTCTCTTCTCTCTATATAGGCAAAGCATTTAGGTATTATATTTGAAATTAATTATTGCCATAACAAGCATTGTTGCTTCTAGTAAAATAGAAGAGAATAATTTTTAAAATTGGTCTTAGATTAAGGTCCTTGAAAATTTTGTTGAGGTCCTTGAAAAGTCCTGGAAAGTCCTTGAATTTCAATCTCATCATAGAGTGGGAACCCTGTAATAGTAGTTATTATGCTTAATGACTCTACTTTTTAGAGTAATATTTTAACATATATTTTTTTACTTTTTAGAACATGTTTAGTTCTGAACTTGTTATTTCTAAAGCTTGCTATCTCGAATTTTTTTTTGCTTCTCTTCCAACTTTGAGGTATTGAGAGTATACTGTATTCTATTTTTCTATTTGTAGATGTAAATTCTATAACAGAAAAAAGAAAAAAAGGACATGGGTAAAGAATTTGTGGAAGGATGGAACATAGTACAGATATTAGGGGAAGGTGCTTATGGGGAGTATGTTTTTTCATATTATTTTTATAAACCTTTTTGAATATAGGTACAGAGTTGTATGAAATAAAAAGCTTTCTGTATGTATCAAAATCAAAAATCAAATTGGATCAAAAGCTTTCTGCAACATGGCACAGTTATTGATGTAGCAAAGAATACCAATTTTTACCTAACACTCTGCTGAAAAAGAATTAAATTTTTTTTTTTATAAATTAAAAAATGAAGAGCTACAAATCTTAGAAAAGAAAAGATGATTCTTATGGCTCAGTTTGTTGAACAGCAAAATCTCTAAATCTAGGGCTTGCATTGAACATTCACCACCTTGCCAAATGCAATAAAATTGCTTATTTGTTGAAACAAATTGTGTTTTGGCGAATGATTTTTTCTACTGAAAAGAAAAATATATATTCCCCTTGATTCTAAAAATAATGTTAAAAGGAATTTTTCTGAACTAATCCTGTATTTTTTATTGGATTATAGTAATTTCTGTTAGATGCATCACATAACCAATTCGAATTATGTTAAATTCAGATAATGTTAGTAACAAGAGAGATAATATAAGCCTGAAAGAAACTTCTGTAAAATATGAATTAACATGTTCTTTGCCAAACCACATGATATCGCAACATGAAATTGTTTCCTACAGTTGGTGTTATAAAACAATTGGATGATTATAGCAAAATGCATATAATCATCCAACTATATATGCATAAAATATATTTTCTCATGAGAATAACATGAACACATTGTTTATTAAAATGAACTTATTGTAAAATTTAATAACTAAATAAAAAAAATTCAACTTTGATTTTATCTTCATAGATTACTACTCTTCAATGATATAAATGTTATAGTATATTATCTGCACTCGGTTGGCAATGAACGGGTTAGCCTCCCTCCCCCTTCTCCAAATTCTACAAAAAACCTGCAAAACCTGCTGTATAAAAATAAAGTAGAATTAAAGGATTTAAATAATTACTTATCTTCTACTGCAATCCTTTTTTTCTGAATGATTACGATCGCAACAGTAAGAAAACAAGTTAGAGTAAAAATTCTTTTATTTAAAAATAAAAGACTTAGAGAATGATGTTTATTTTAAAATTAAACATTATTCAAAAAATGGAATCTTAAAAAAAAAAAAAAAAAAGCATCAAATGTTACTTTATGTTTATCCTTATATTTCTGCTCTAGTCTAGAAGTTATCAAAAATTCCTACCAACCTATTCCTATTTCTTTTCCACAAAGATGATAAAATATCTAAATTTTTTATTTTCTTTCCCATTCATTGCTCATTTATTCCTTCCCAACTATAAAATGATTCTTTTTCTATGAAAAAAAAATCATAAAAAAATGCTATGATTTGTTTTTGGCTGAGACTTTTGAAATTCGGGTTATACTTTTGATATTTTTTTCTAATATATTGACTAATAAATTGAAGTTCTCAGTGCAGATTCTAAAAATTTGATTTCCTTTTATACGAAATGCAAGTCAATGATGATTTTCTTAATTATTACTTAGTCAAGGCTTCAGAAACAATGAATGGACTCTGATTGGAATTTTTGTTTAAATTCTTTTAAAGATTTTAAAATGAACTGTTTAACTTTAAGACTCAGTGCATGCCCACATTTAGATTCAACAACTCCGTGACTATATTTCAAGTCTTTATGAATTGAATTTTTTTATCCAATTTTAATGTTCACGTATTTCATATTTTGGGTACATTTTATTTATTCTAACATCATATATTAGAAATATATCCAAAAGAAAAATCAGTGTATCAAATATTGTCAATATTCAATTCTATAAAATTTCATTTTTTCTTTTTTCTTTCTTTTTGGTTTGGAAAAACAAATGAAATTAAATCCTAACTGTTGTAATTTATCTTTTGCTCTATTGTGTAATGTATTGAAGCATTAGAAGATTATTATGATGAAATTAAATTTGTTACAGGCAAAAGGAATTTTTAAGAGATTTTAAAGTGCTTATATGATAATTTCTATCATACAATTTAATTTTGTATATCTAGTTTTAGCTTTGTAAATTTAATCTATAAGTTATATTTTAAATATTTATTCTTTGAACTAAATTTACTTATAAATTGCATATAAATTCTTTCAGGGTTCAACTTGTTATGAATATGAGTACTAAAGAAGTAGTGGCTGTGAAAAAACTTGATACAAGGAAAGAAGCAGGCGCTGCAAATAATATTCAAAAAGAGGTAATACTCATAATGTTACAAATTCAATTTGTGAAATCATAATTTTTAAAGCATTTGATCATTATAATATTTTTTTTAATAAAAGCTTTATACAAATTAATATTGTCTGTTTAAATGAATTCTGCATTTGCAACAATTTCTGTTTGTAGAATCCTATTGTGTTTACTCCGTAACTTAAAAGAAAATATTCAAAAGAATTCACATGATTAAATTTTTTCTCTTAAGCATCTGTTATATACCTTTCTCATAAGCTTAGATCCAATAATTTTTAAAGAGCACAGTTCATTGGCAGTTCTAAATAATAGGAATTATATTTCATTTGTAGACAACTTCAAGTCTGGTTTAGATTCATAGCATTTTTTGTAATGTAATAATGTTTAAAATTATATTTTTTCATTTTTGAAGGTTTTTAAACCATAAAAAAACCTTTTTTTTAATATTTGATTATTAAAATTTTACTAAGTTTTAAATATTAATGAGGAATTGAATAGTGTGGAAACTATAGAATGATATTGCTAAATCTGTCTGATTTCTGAAAAATATAAATATATCAAAGCTATCTAAAAAATATTGATATTTTCAAGGCAGTCTTGTAATAAATATTTTATGCATTTGGAATCATTGTATGTAAAGCTCATGAAAAATAAAATTATGACTGGTTCTAGAAAAATATCCTTAAATTATGAAATTCAAATAGTAAAGTTCAGTTAAACTGTTCAAAATTCTTGCTTCCTATTAAGAGTAATCTCTTTTTGTTTGCTAAATCCATTTTTAACTGTTCCTTCTCAATATTTTTCATTAGTTGGCATCAGTGCTTTTTCTGATATAACAATCAACTTCTTAACCATATTTGTAAACTTGAAATTGTAAACTTGAAATAAGAAAGATTGATTGAAAAAAAAAAGAATTCAAAATTATTCTTGAGAAAGAGGGAGAAAATTTAAATTCACATTTATTATAAATTAAGATGAGATATATTTTAATTCAAATTATTGTCCTTTAATAAGAAAATAGACGGACAGTCGTTATTTCATTAACTCTTTATAGGTACCTACTATTATTATTCTAGATTCATAGGGCAACCATTTTTTATAAATTATTCTGCTCCATATATAACGATCCAAAATTATTACTTAATTCTCTATGAGAACAATAATAATAGCAATAAACTGTATTAAGTAATATTTGAATCTGTTTGTATAATTAAGAAAAAAAGTTCATGATATAAATTTTTACTTTTAGGTTTTTATTCACCGTAGACTGAATCATGAAAATATAGTTAAATTTTTTGGTCATCGTGAAGAAGAACCTATTCATTACATTTTTCTGGAATATGCAATGGGTGGAGAATTATTTGACAGAATTGGTTAGTGAAATTTTGCAGCTGTTTTTAAAGTATTAAACATTTTTTATAAATTAGCATCTATTAATGAATCTTATTAATTATTTTTTTTAGAGCCTGATGTTGGTATGCCCCATTCAGTTGCACAAAAATATTTTCTTCAAATATTAAATGGTGTAGTAAGTTAAATATATATTTTTTAAATTTTAATTTCTGTGAATAGTTTGTTTAACATATTTTCATATCTATTTTTTAGTTTAATCTATTACAGAACTACTTAATCGTGTTGAGTAGTTAAATTTCCAGATCATGAAAATAGTAGTTTGTTTGATAAGTGTATGTCGGCTTATGAGAGTGTCAAAAGAGTTTTGCTTCGTATGGGAACACAAAACACAAAAAATGGGAATGCCACTCTAATTAACAAATTTCTGAGGCATGTACAGTCCGCAAAAAAAAACGAATCACCCTGAATAACTTTCGTTCTAATGATCGGATTTTCACGAACTAAGTGTCAATCTTAATGGTTCCTGGGGGTGACCTCAAATATGCTAATTAATTAGTGCTAACTATTAATTAAGTTACGAAATCAGACACAAAAACGTGCTTTCTCTGAATAAACATGCATTTTTTTTTACATATTTGGATTTCTTATCTTCAAAATATAGGGGGTAGCCGCAATCTGGGAAATGTGGTCCCCATAGTTTGGTCAGGAGAGCGATTCAAAGTTCGTACCCCTTAATGTTAATTTCGCTTTTTGCGTTTTCAGTCATATTTTCAAAACTAATGAAGCAATTCAAAAAAAATTGCACCTACTCATAAAACTCATTTACCCAAAGATAATTTCATGCAAAAAATAATTTTTAATAATTATTTATTATTTTTTATTATTTAATTAAAGTGATGATGAAAAAATATTGAATTATAAGGTATACATTTTTTTATACCATATTAATCTACATATTTTTCAATTGAAAAATCTAAAGTTTCAACTGTTTTTATTTATTAGAAGTTGAGAAAAATTAAAATTAATTATTTTTAAAAAAATAATTTGGCGACAATGAAGAAATAACCAATTGGGGCGATTAATATTAAAATGTGATAAACTTGGGAGGAACTTGACTTCGCGCGCGTAGCGTAAAATTTCATTCATATTTTTTTCGCTAATAATCGTTTGCTAATCTTTTTATTTTTATTTCTTTCACACTATAAAATACGATGTTTCTTTTTTAGTCATTTAATAATTTATTTGCAATTTAGTAAAGAATTTTGAATAAAAAACACTTTATTCAACAAATGTCTAGTTTTAAAAAAGCGTGCTTCTGATAGAATACACCAGATTGTGCTTATTTAATTTGCTTATTTTTTATTTTTTTTATTTTGTTTTTCAATAACTGATACAATTTCAATAATATACATACGTATGCATAGATTTGGAATAATATATTTATCAATTTCTTGAATATATATTTTATAAATATTAATAAAAATACGTAGTCAACATTTTTAAACATCTCTCACAACATCGCAAATTTCTCAACATCTTATAGGGTAAACTAAACAATGAAGGAACACTTAAGCTTAGCTTGCCTTTAAAAAAAAATCATAAAAATTTCAAAATTTGTAATTTTAGCTAAATGATGGTTTCGACATATTTGTTATTAAATGCAAATTATGTAAAAAAAAGTTAGATAACTTACATAATATTGTTTTAAGCTTTTGGTGGTTTAAATAATAAGTAGTAAGATGACCAAGTGAAGGAACAGTTCTTACCAGTGAATAAACACTAAATTTTCCAGAGAATGAACACTTAATTTTGATAATGTTTGATGCTCGTCAGGAATCCATAGGCCACACAAATGTCTAAAAACAAGATTTTTCTTGGAATTACGACATATAACCATAGTTAATGTGGAAAATTTTACTTTTTTTTCAGTCATGGAATGGAAAGTAAAATATGTTTGAATACATAATTTTAAAAAAATGTTTTTCATTTTTTCTCACAGTTTAATAGTCCGTTCTAAATTATGAATGTTTATCATTGTGTAATCTGATGATGTTTTTATTATTATTATAATTCGATCATTTTTTTGTTTAATCTTTTCCTCATATTTTTTAAGCTTTTTTTAAATCTTTTTAAGTATTTTTTTTCTCTTCGTCATGAGTAATTTATATCTTTTTCTTTTGATTTAACCTTCCTCTTTTTTCCAAATTTTTGGCCAATGTAAATGCATCTTCGAAATTTCTTTTGATTTTCCAGTTCCATTTCTAGAATTCCTCACTGGATAATAAATGAGAAAAAGGAGTTTCGAAGTTTGAGTAAAACCCATCTCTCATTGACTTATATCTAGTAGTTACTTATGAAACCAATCGTTTTTGCAACTAACAATGCCTCAAGAGGACTTATCTCAAAATCGGTTTTCAAGATACTTTCATTATTAATGTTAGTTGTCTCAGCTTCAGAGCCAAAATTTGATTATACAATTGTTCTTTTTGAAATAAATTCTTCAATATTGAGAAAAGCGCAGGCTATTGGATATTTGGGAGATTAAACTTTTCTGTCAATGTTCCTTCAAAAATTTGCAGCATAACTTGTGAGATTTCCTTCTCAAGCTTCTGAAAAAATAGCGCATCGTTATTCTCGAAGCATGTGTTTTGTCGATAAGTTGTCTTGCTCATTAACTCTTGGTGTCTGTTTTGCATGCATTTGTTACAGTCAACGTTTTCTACATCGAATGAAAAAATATCGCATTTCATAAAAGCATTTTAACTTCATCAGTTGATGCCTCAAATCTTATTTAAAAATGGATGTAAAATTTTCTAGACATATTGTTTTACAATTCTTTTGTTTTCAAGATCTAACGAGATTTCCAAGAATTACGTAGAAAACTAAACCAGAAAATTTGTTTTGAGGAACAAAACTTGCTCAGTTTCAAATTGATATGAGATTTATACCTATCCAGAAGAAGCAAAATTAGGAATTTGATTGCATTTTTAATTAGCCATGGGTAGAAACATTTGCAATATATTTGTAAAATGTTGCTGCGGTCATCGTTTCATTTCATGAATAGCTTTTTCCAATGAAATATGTAGCAGGGACTGATTCTGTAATATCTCTACGAATTCTTCTGTTAGGAAAAACTACCAATGGAGGTACTTTTTCTTTCCTAGGTACTTTAGAATATAAATCCTTATAATTTTTAAGGCCGCAGATTTTTCCCGTTTTTGGGCAGTATTCAACTCTTGTTTCATTCGCATTGTAAATGCAATCACTTTATAAAAGGATGCCAGGGCTACTTCCCTCCTAAATATTCTCTGAATTTCTTAAAACCAGTATTTCGAATATTATTCTCTAAGGGAAGTTTTGCCTTTTGAAATTATCTTCGCATTGCACTGAGTTATCGGTGGATGTCACCTTAAAAAAACTTCACCCATTTTTCACCTAGATAATTGTCTTTAAATGGATTTTTCCTACCAGTTCCCGTTAGGACATTAAAGACGACAATAAGATAATAATTTAGCTAATTATTGGCACAAAATCCTGCAAAGATTCCATTCAAGCTTTTATTATTATATTTAGTTGTTATATTTAGTTAATAAACATAGTTTATTAAGGAGTCTAAGGTATGATGTAATAACTAATCACTACATTTATAAAGATAAATAATAAATTAATTATTATTATAATTCTTTAAATAAATTTAGCAATTAAATTTGCATATTTAAATGAAATAGTTATAGGAACTATCCATACAATTAACTGAATTTTAGGAGTCCTCTATGTCGCTGAACTACTAATTATCCAAGTAAAATCATATTTCACACATACTATTCATTCACTGGGAAATCTATTCTCAGTGAAGGAACATGCCTGTTCCTTCACTGGTTAGAAGTTGTTTTTTTTTATTTTTAACATAATTTTGATTTATTATATGACAAAAGGTACAAGAAAATTAAAATTTTTCTTTTATTTTCATTAACTTGAAAAAATCCCAGTAAAGGAACACTTGTTTATACATTGGTTTTTCATTGTTCTGTAATCCAGTTAATAAACACCCCCTAATCTCAGTACTTGCTTATGTTATGATGCTTAAAATAAATAAAACGTAACTTCAATGACCATATTTCGAATTCTTTTTTTCACAATGAAAAGAAAAAGCATTATTATATGCAATTAATTGTAGTTTAAACGGATAACAACAAACACTGACCTTATAATTTTGTCAAAGAAACAAGGCGTTGAACAGATACTAACAAATTCAAAACTTTTTCCAGAGAAGACTCAAAGACCAGATAACTAAATGCATTGTTAAAGGACTTCCTATTGTTAGGTAGTAAGCTACTCTTACCAATCAATCTAAATTAAAACGTTTAAAATCTTATTTCTAAGAAATATCTATGAAATGCTCCTTCATTTGTTGGTTTACCCTATATCAGTGGTGTCCAACTGGCGGCCCGGGGGCCGCATCCGGCCCGCGAGCCCATTTTTTGTGGCCCGCGAACTAAAATACATTAGTTGTCATTTTTTTGCGGACAATTTTCGTAAAAAATCTATGTGGGTTTAAAACACTTTTCTCGTAAATAAAAACCTAATTTCTTCGTTTCTGTGAAATTTATCATACCAAAGGTGCAAAAAAAAAAATTAATTCTCAGGTTTTGCATCCAAGAAAATATTTATTCAATACAAAAATAATCGCGTATGTTGCTCTTTTTTATTTAATTTTTTTGTATTTTGTGAATATAATTTAGCATGTGTGTATCAGAAATTTTCTCGAAGAAATTCTCTGATTTAACTTTTTTAAACCACTCATTTTGGACGAAACTATTTACACACACATTTGTAAATTTTAAATTTAAAATGTCAATATCTATTCTCTGGTGGTTGCAGCAGACAAATATCAATTTTTTCATCGAAAATTTTGTGTGCTACTATGTAAGTTTTAATACCAACCTTTTTAAAGTTTTATATCTTAACTATTAGATATCTGTTTCACATTAATTGCTTAATGCATGGGTGCACGTTAAAGTTATTGTAGCCCGAATTTTTTAATATGCAATTAAATATTTTTAAAAATCTACTTCCTATTTTAATTTGTAATTCAATACTTTTGTTTTGTAAAACTTGATAAAAATCTGACAGTAATATTTAATGTTCCTTCAAACATGAAAGAATTGTGACAAAGTGAACATAAAATTGTGACAAAGTTGTGGCCCGCCATTTAATTTATGTTTTTAATTGTGGCCCCCGGCCTCATGTAAGTTGGAAACCCCTGCCCTATATCATCCTAATCTTAAAAGAAATTTCCGGAAGTGTATCGCAGAACTATTTTACCAACTATTTAATAAAATTTTAACATTTTAAAATTCTTATTCTTTTCCATTTTACGTTTATTATTTCTTCATTAATATACTAATAATTTTTTTAGAACTTTAATTTAGATTTTCTTTAATTTAGGTTTCCTTTTCAAATTATAGTCAAGTTTTTTTTAAAGAATTATTGTCTGCTAGCTAAGAATAAAACCTTGTTAAGAAATTAAAAACATTCAGCTGTTTAAAATTATTTAATGCAAAACAGCTGATTATTTACTTAGCATACTATTTTTTTGAAAAAAGAATATAAATTATTGATTGTCTTCTTTTTTTTGTTTCTTGTGACTTCAACTTAGATTATCTAAAATAGTGTTGATGTTTTATAAGTCACTACAAAGTGGATAAAGATGTGTTCCGAACAAAAAAAGCTGTGGAATACGTAACCAATTTTTTTAGGGTCTTAAAATATCTCGGTATCTTAAATGTCGTCCTACTATCTTAGTTGTGAAATTAAATTTTTAATTATCTGACCACGTGTGATTCGCTAATTATTTCATTTTATCTTTTACTCTTTATGATACCAAGTAGATTTTTTTTCTGATAATATACTAAACTATTTTGTTTAATTTTTTACTTTAGCATGATTTCCAAGATATTATTGTAGTATAATTTGTTATCAGGAAAATGCTTTATTTTGTTAATCAGGAAATACTAAAAATTGAAATTTGTAAGGATTCCGAAGCTGTGCACACAATACACAATTTCCGACCTTATTTTAATAAAAAAAAAATTTAAAAAAAAACGTGGCAAGTAGGCTAACATACTTTTTACAGAAACTGTGAAAACTAATTTTTCCTATATTTCGTCAAAAGAGGATAAGAATGATATTGCTCCAAGGGACCTACTCAATAATTTCGCTATTTCCAGAATGAAATCTGTTTGATCGAAACATATTATTCCTTGAAAATTACACGAGGGAAAAATTAACTTTTATTATTTATCTAAGCTTATTCCATTTAGTTAATGATAGCGGTATTAAGGTTAAGGATATGCGTCGGAAGCTCCGTTTATTATTATACTATAAATGCATTAAATCATGTAGCTTGAATAATTTATTTTAAGTAAATTATTTAATAATTTTAAGCAAATAAGGGTGTAAAAATAAACTCGATCGAAATACTCCGAAAGTATACCCTGAAATATATGTAAAATAAACTTTGGAATCGATATATAAAAAATACCTTTTCAAACAACCTCGAGTAGGACGGAAACGCTAACTTGTTTAAAAAAGTTGTCCTTGTTACTATTTAATTTCGATTCCTGGTACTAGGGGACATTCCATTTTCACATTCGACTTTTGAAATTTCAATTGTAAACGGAATTTTTTTATGACCTTAAACTAAAATGTTAAGGCTTGCAGCAAAAAAAAAAAAAATTTTTTTTTTACTGCATTAATTTTTTTACAAAGTAGTGAATTATTATTTTTTCAATCTAAGAACCTGTGCCTATAACATATGTAAAACTTATTTTAATATCGAGTGAAATAATTTAATATGTTGTGTAACTAAATGGATAATCCCAAGAAACTGAATCGAAAATATAAAAACTTCATTGATTTTAAAAAATAATAGATGATAATAAAAATATACATGTTTTGAGAGTCCAATAATAAAAGTCACAAGTTATCCATGCCTGACAAGTCTTGAGAATGGGCGATTATATTTGAAAACTCGAAACATGTCGACTTTTACTTCCCTCTTCATATGTTTTGAAGCCAGTTGAGTTTTTATCGTCAATTATACTGTTTTACGTTTGGGTCTTGTCTTGATCATTATTTTGATAAGGATTTCACACTAGTTAAAGTAAACATATGCATTTTAATATTTTATCAGGATTCATATGGTCTTTAAAAATGTAAGAACATCAATATTGTAAAAGTTATATTTAACTTAAAAATTAACATTTTGACACCAGATATTTTGAGTTAATGAAATTAAATATTTTATCTCTTAAGTTTTTGTGCCCCCATTTCAGTATCTTAAGGATCTTACGAGCTCTGTTTAAAAAGAGATCATCAGATATATATAAGAAAGCAAAAATAACCATAGTAGCAGTATTTGGTGGTAAATGTAGCTTATCGTAATTGAAGAATATGCTGTGCGACATTTTATGGTGAATTTGCGAACGTATAAGTTTCAGAATGTATCGAAACATGAGGATGCTATTTGCTAATCATCTTTATCCAAAGGAAACGATGTAACCTAAATATCTAGTAGAATGAAGCGATTTTTTAAGCAATGAATCCTACAATTTGCAACATATTATTTCAATATCTTATTCTTAAACATAACATATTTCAATCTTTCTAAAATGCCACTAAACATTCAGCAATTCCTTGAGTTATAGAAAAAAGAAATATCGTAAATTATAGAAAGCCTTGTGAATGTGCATTAGAATTATTATACAATCTACATTTTATTTTTCAAGCACTTTTTTTTTCTTCAAATTTTCTTGCCTAGAAGACTCGATTAAAACTGTAAAAATGATTATCCCTAAAATTTTGTATATAGCTATAATAAGTTATGCTCATTTTATTTTAGTATAAAATCCTCGAATAAATATAGTAAAAACAGTGTAATCTAAACAATATCAGATAAAAAGGTCATGTATTTAAATTCTAAAAACTATCATAAATAATTTATAAATCAATTCAAATTTACTTTTCAAAGGAGATTAAAATAATATTTTTTTTGCTTTTTGGACAGAAATCCCCTAAAAAAATTGTTTATGGCCTGAAAACTTCGAGATATTTTCTATTAACAATAAATTAAGCCCCTCCGAGCAATCACTGAACATTATTTCAATTTTTTTACTATCAGAGTTTGGTTGCGTAGCAACCTAGTAAAATTAAGCACTCCTCTTTTGAATTAGTCAATGGGTTATCTTAAAATATTTATTTGCGCAGGCGACTTTTTTTGGCGGTTTTCTGGACTATCGCCAAATATATAAACCTTTATTGCGGCCCAATTTACCACCCAATTTTTTTAAAATTTTGTCTACCCCCACTAATTCAAGGGTCTAGATTCCAAATATGTAAAAAAAAATATATGTTTATTCAGAGAAAGTACGTTTTTGTGTCTGATTTCGTAACTTAATTAATAGTTAGCACTAATTAATTAACATATTTGAGGTCACCCCCAGGAACCATTAAGATTGACACTTAGTTCGTGAAAATCCGATCATTAGAACGAAAGTTATTCAGGGTGATTCGTTTTTTTTTTTGCGGACTGTACAAGAAACTCAAATTTGTTAATGATAGTTTTATTCAATCCTTTTAATGTATAAGTTGTTCAGTTGTAAATTAAATATAATTGCTGAAAACATTACATTCAGCAATCCAGTTCTATTCTATAATCTCTTCCCCACACTTTCTGTTAGCAACAAAAACACATATAAAATTTTTATTTTGCCATAAGTAATTTTTAAATATATATGATCTATCTCTCACACTGTTAGGAATATTTTCTTAAATTATCTTTTCAGAGGGCGAAATTAATATTGTGCATTGAAAAAACCATGAAGCTAACCATGAACACTTAAAAAAAAGTCCCTTATGGTTGTAGTTGACAAAAGAAAACTGACACAAGAAAAAATTACATTCGGTTACATTAGACATTTTGTTTAAAATTTTTTTTAATTTAAGGACCAATTAGATGCAACCCATTAAGTCAAAATTTAATCCAATTAAACATTTATTCAAATGTAGCTAGATAATTTTTAAAATATTAATTTATATTGAAGAATTAATTTCAAGTTGGTTGAATTGTTAAAAAATATATATATTATTGGTTATACATCTATTAGTATATTATTATATATTATCAATCAACAATACCTTCTCAAGATGTTAATCTTATGATAACTTAGGAATATTCAGGAAAATGATTAAATATTTCGTTATAATATGCAGCTTTTTTTTTTTTAAACCACTTGTTCAAAAAGTTTTGTTTTATTATCACTATTATTTATGTAAGTTTAATTATTGTAGGCTTAGAAATTTTTTAACGCTCATATAAGAATATGAAATAAAATTACTAAAAGTATGAAATGTGAAAAGTTCCTTTCTGCAAAATTCAAACTAATCCTTGTATATTAATTGATTTTAAAATAAATATTTAATTAGGTCTTTAATATTTAATAAATTAAATAATATTTTATTAAATCATAATATTTAGTAAATTAAATAATATTTGTTTAAATCATATTTAATAAATTTAAAATTTGAATAAATCATAATATTTAATAAATCAAATAATATTTGATTAAATCGTAATATTTAATAAATTAAATAATATTTGATTAAATCATAATATTTAATAAATTAAATAATATTTGATTAAATTACAATATTAAATTAAATCAGGTTCAATTTTAAAATGTGATATTTTTTCTGTGGTTTTTTCTGTTCTTTTACTTTCCTTTGTTTTGTTTTAACAGATGAAAAACCCCAAAAAATTTGAAAATATTTTTCATCTGCCTCAGTAAGATTCTTTGCTCCATCAATGTTGTATTTTCCAATACTGTGTAAGCTGGTAGCAAAGAATTTAATTCTTGTATTGAAATTTATGAGTTTAAAGCTTAGATTTCTTTGAGAACTCCCACATCAAATCTCTTTTGTATTTAATAATATGTAATAAAAATGATCATAATAATTACTTCACCTCCTTTCAAATTAAGTAAATTAAATCTAATGAGTTTGATCAACCAATCCTCTTGTTATAAATGTTTTTCTATTACTATAAAAATTTTAAGTTGAAAATATAATAAACTTGGCTACAAAAATAAACCCTGTTAAGAAGAAAACACTAATTGCCTGAATAATTAATTTGGCTAGAAGAATATTCTCATCAAAATTTTTTTAAAAATCATCTCCCTAAACATTAAAAAGTGCCCACTTAAATTAATCCTTAAACCTAATTTACAGTATTAAAACTAAAAAATTGAATAATATTTTCAAAAAATTTCCTTCTCTCCCAAAAACTTTAAAAGGCAACTTTCTTCCTTGATATCCCCCTATGGGCACCTCTGCATCATAAGATTCCGTGGATCGAGGTAAAATAAATTTATCTTATTACTTTCCCTGTTTCAGCAAAATTGTTTTTTTTCTTGCAATTGATGGTTTATTTTGTTGTTCTTTAAATATTATAATTGTTGAAGAATAGAGGTTAACATTTGTTCTGACTGAATGGATTGTGTAACTCCATGGTTAGAGTTAGTTCTCTGTGGTTATTAGCGATGGTTAATTGAGTTTTTACTTAAAAAAAAAAAAAAAAGAAGATTTATGTAGAATTATCTTTCTTTTTCAATTTTATATTCTTGCATGATTCTTGATATATTATTTTTCATTAGACAATTTAAATTATAAATATTTGTTTAATGTACTTGCTTTATATTTCAATTTATTTTTACAAAAAAATGATTTTATAGGAATATATGCATTCAATCGGCGTGACTCATCGAGATCTAAAACCTGAGAACATTTTATTGGATGAAAATGGTAATTAAATCCCATTCATATGGATTATCTGTTAATTATCTAGAATTGAATTGCTTGCTTTTTGTAATTTCTTACTATAGAGATTTTTATTATTTTAGATAATGTTAAAATATCAGATTTTGGACTTGCTACAGTTTTTCGACACAAAGGTAAAGAAAGAATCCTGAATAACAGATGTGGAACTTTACCTTATATTGCCCCAGAAGTGTTTTCAAGGAAATACAAGGCGGAGCCTGCTGATATCTGGAGCTGTGGTATTCTTCTGGTAGTGATGTTGTCAGGAGGTAATTATTGATTTCCCCTCCAATGCATTGGTTTATTTATATTCTCAAAAAGTTTTCAACTATAGTTTTTGATAAAAAGTATTTTAGAAATTTTATTAAAATAATCATTAAATGAGTTATATTATTTTAGAGATATTGCTTGATGTTAATCGTATAATTTTGTTTGATTCTCTTATGTAATTAAATTGTTTTGTCATTGCTTGTGAAAAAGGAAAAGTTATTTCCTTATTTATTAAATTTAAGATTGGCAAGTTTCTTCCTTACAACCATGGAAGCAACTGCCCCAGAAAAAATAAGTTTCTTTCAAACTAAGTGGAAAAAAATTAGAGCTATTTTTCAAAAAGAGATATCAAATAAACTGTTTTTTAAACAGTTTTTAATTGTATTTTTTATTTAAATAATAGTATTAATTTTCATTTTATTCAATGTATCATTTTTAAATAAGTGAAATCAAAAAAGCAACGATTTGAAAAAAAAAATTAACAAATATCCCAAGAAATTAATATAACTGTAATTTTATAACAATTTCTATGAGTAAATAAGTAGGTTTTTCTGTAACTAAGTTTTATAATTACATAAAGAACTATTAAAATAACATCCAGTTTAATTGATATAACTGAACAAATAACATGTAAAACATTGTATACAATATTAAAAAAGCATATTTTGAATTTACAATTATAAATAGCATGCTAATTTTTTTAAAATCAAACACTGATAAGAATGAATACTCAATTTGACTTTTAAATAATATGACTCATAGATTTTTGAAATTCTCTATGGAATTTTTTAAAAATTTCTTAAAGTAGATGTGAAACACTTTTTACATTCTGGTTTTATATTAAATTTAATTTGCTTAAATTTGAGCAATTCTTATAATACATTTAAACATGTATATTGGTCTTCAGTTTCTTCCAATTTATTCAGTTTCTTTCATTTTGTCCGGTTTCTTCCAATGTCGTAGAAGAAATAGGATTGGTTTGGACAAAATGCCAGCCGTGGTTAAATTTATTAATTTATTCATATAAATAGTTTTTCAATAAAAACTGGAATGTTAGAAAGTGAATTTCAGACATCGTGTCCGAACCTTAGATTTTTTAAAAAAGAGGAAAGAAAAAGAGTATATATTGTAATATGCATTGTTATGTGTATTTCAGAACTTCCATGGGATGAAGCCACTAACAGTTGCCGAGAATTCATATCATGGATAAGATCAAATTTTTCTATCTCCCCTTGGACAAAAATTGATAATCTTCCACTTGGTAATATTTAGCATTAATAATTGAAATATAGTATTTTAAATATTACAAGGTTATTTTTTTTTAATTCTGTAATATTTGTATATTTTCATTTGTTGATATTCTTTCATTTAGTTCAAAATATTGAAATGTTGTGTGGTTATAAGAAAGATATTTATATAATTGATAGATTTAGATATTTATAAAATTGTTATTTTTTTTCTTGCATGTGGAATTGAAGATAGTATTAGAGGATAGTATGAAGATAGTATAATCTTTGGTGCTGAACGTTTGCTTAGTGTAATTTATCCTTATTTTGATGTTTGTCAGTTTTTCAAAACTAATAACTGAAGATCAGACTAATTTTTATGTATGAATGATTCAAATTTTGAATTAAGTGGAACATTAATATTATTATTATTATTTTATATCTGTTTAGTGAGGACTGATTTGGTGTTCTTACTCAATCAAAAATTGTTTTCTTAGTGAATAATTTTTTAAAATTTTTATATTTAGCATAAACTTTAATAGGTTACCACATTGCCGCAACCATGCTGTTGGGCTTGAAGTTGTAGAGCCGTAGTCTTTATGATCCCTGGCCCACAAGAGGCTGTTGTGGGAATGCTTTACTTTTTAGCATATTCTTTATATTTAAAGCATATTCTTTATCTTCATCCAACATATCTTTGTGCACCCACAATATAACAATCTCACTTTTTAACTCCATTTTGGGATATATGTGTATACAAAGAACTTATCTAAGGAATGTTATATTTACCAAACCAGCATATCCTTTTAGATTTTTTCTCCCTATGAAATATTATATTAAACAGTGCTTTTATGTATAAATTAATGTAGAAAAAAAGTTGCATTGTTACCAACTTTTTTGTTAGTTACAAAATTTTCGTTAAAATAAGGAATTGCATTGTTAAAATTGGTCAAATATTTAACTGAGTGAATATTAACTGTATTTTTCTGCACTCACACTATAGCAAATTCACTTTTTAACTTCCATTTTCACACAGACCACAAAGGACGTTATATCTTGTGTCAACTGTCTTTATTGTATACTATTTTTTAAACATTTATTTGATTTTCATAAATTATATCAATTTATTCACTATTTTGAAAACCTAATTTAATAACTGAAAGGTAATAAAATCTATTTGAAGTTTTTATTGAGGAAATTACAGAAATTAAACAAATTGAATTACAGGAAAGTTAAATGGATATTTGAAAAAAAAAAAAAAATTAAGTTAATAGAAAATTAAATGAATGATTTGTTTTTACGTGTTTTGATGTAATATTTTTTTTGAAGTAAATACTAATTAGATCCTTTCTTAGCATATATTTTAATGTAGGTTATTAATTAATTAAATAAAAGTTGATAAATAAATTATAAATTATTTTAGAAAATTTCTAATTCAAATGTAATGAAATTTGAATGGGAAGTTTCCTTCTCAAGCTTTTTGATAAATTTATTGGATCATTTATTTAAATCTTGTGTAAAGGCTAACCAAACTTTGTACCAAATACGCTCAAAATTGTATATGGCAGTTTTCGTTTGATTCTTTTACTCTTTTAAAATTTAAATGCCCTTTAGCAAATAATTTTAGAAAGCTTCATAATGTAAGTTTGTCATAATGCAAAATGAGTAATTTATCAAGCTATTGATTTCAGATTTTTAATTTTTTTTTTAAAATTGCACTGGAGGCAAATTTTTAATTAATAAACTTATAAATAAACTTTTCTTTTTTTTTTACTATTTCAAATTTATTTTTCCCCCCACACTTTGAATGTGACTTTTAATTAATATATGTTAGAAAGTTTTTATTATTTAAATTTGCGATTTTTAATCTTATTTTTAATTTAATCTTAAATTGTAGTTCATATGCTCATGTTGTAAAATGTATGAATAATTATATAGATATGAATATTCTGTATTATTATTTAGTATTTAATTGCTGAAGCATTTAAACATTTTATACATAAGAAATTATTATTGTACTTATCTCTGATGTATTTTTAAGAGCTATTTTATTTTAGCAATTTGTATTATATTTATTTGTATTTGGTATTTGAGTAATCTGTATAAAGCAATCATTGTTTCATTTATTTATTTTTTATGAAGAAAAATTTTTTTGTTTTAAATTGCACGTGCTTTCATAAAAGAATTAAGTCATAGAATGCTATTACTTAAATATATTTTAGCCTAAATGTTTCCAAGGGACAAGATAAATGTTAAATTGAATAATAATTTTTTAATGGAAAAGTAATTAATTTGTAAGTATTAGTTAATTTGAAGCCTTTTACTTTTGTCTGTGTTTAAAACATTTCTAAAATTATGAAACTATTTGCTGTAACTTGAAAGAAAACTAAACATATTTTCTTACTTTTTAGCTCTCTTAAAAAAGATTCTCCTCTATTCTCCTTCAAAAAGATATGGTATTAAAGACATACAAAATAATTTATGGTGCAAAAAGACTTTAGTACATGAAGGTAAGTTATTTTTATTCTATTTTGAACCTTTATAATATAATGTTAATGTTCTTTTCTCATTATCTGTAAATAAAGTTGCTTATTGCTCACCGATTTATTATTTTATTTCTGAAATTTGGCAAGATAATTTTTGTCTTGGCTTTCATATTCTCATGAATTTCTGCTGCACCAGCAGAGGGTCCTGTAATCATTCACAATAATTATATATTTATCACTTGTGAGGCAAGCAATGGATTGGAGTTAGAAGGCTTATTGAGAAGTTTTTCAAATATCTCACCATCATATTTATTTGTTTTAATTGCTTATATTTATTAAATTTGATTGTTATTAAATATGGCCTTTCTGTTCATTGCATAATTTTACACTTAGCCATTCTGCAATACATATGTTGTAATGTAAAAATTTTTCTGTAGATTTGAGATATTAAAACTGGTATTAGGTATACTATTTCTTTCTTTTCTCAATAGAGAATTTTGGAAGATGATGAAATAATTCTGAATTTTATTTTTAAAGAATTATTAATTAGGAAACACGTTAAAATAATTCTTTGCCTTTTAAATTTTTATAGCTATCAGATATAAAAAATAAGTTATATTTTTCTCTATTATTATTATATGGATATTAATTATAACTTAGTTAAAATATGTTAAATGCCATATTGGCCCAAAAACACATAATTGCAATTGAATAAGCATTAGTATTGATTTTGGACTACTCTTGAGATAAGACGTGGGACTTACTTATTTGCTAACATACTTAATTAGTTATTTATAGATTTTTTCTGTGAGATAAGTGTTGTGTCTCAGGCTGTCATGTATATTTTTAATGTAATAAGAAATATAATATAGTCATATGTTAAGTGTGAGCCCAAGAAGGCTATAAATAAAGTAAGTCCTTAACTCCTGTGTTCCTTTCTATAAATCAAATTCCCAGTGTGCTTTCTAACTGTGTTACTCTTGGTCTGTGTTATGTACTAATAAATGTCCTTCTCTGATGCACTAATCTCTAAATTCACGAATATAATTCACTATATACATTCACAAATATTAGTACATTTGAAAAAGTCATAATATTTCATTTAACCAGAAATTCTTGTTACCCAAATAAAAAAAATATCCACTGGTAATTCTAATTACCAATACTTTATTTCTCTATAAATTATTTTTTACCATACTTATAAATTTTAGATATATATTTTAGGGAAATGTCCAAAAAATTTAGCAAGAGCCATACTGGCCTTGTATGTATGCAGTAATTAAAAAAAATCATAACTATTAAAGGAAAAAAAAAAAGGATAGGGACATTAACTACTGCAGAGTAGCAGTTCTCTCAACGAATTTTCTTCCTATAAAAGGACCAATTTTCAAATTTATTTTTTAATTTGCTCTTTTCTTTATATTTGAAATTTATTTTTAATTTTATTATTTTATTTTTGTACTTTTCACGACAAAAAGTCCTTCTTGTTAGCAAATGTCTTTAAATTTATATATTTTTTATTGGTTTTTCAAATATATGAATATGTATTAAGGCTTTCAGCATTTCGCTGATTTAATTCTCATGAAGTTTATATATAAATTTCTTTAGCTCTGGTAATTTTTAATGTTTGTTTTTTAGATTCTGCGCGATGGTGTGGTGATAGTTCGACTCGTAAACGGTTGTGTTCTGATTTAGAGCAATCACCAGCACTTAAGTAAGTTTCTTTTGTTTTTCAGCATTGCTTAATTTTTATAAAAAATCTGTTAGTTTGGTCTTAAATGTTTTTATAATTTCGATATAATTCTGTTTTTTTTTTTATCAAATTAATTTATTATGCTTAATATAGTTTTTATTTTTTACTATTTGAGAAAGCTGTTTGTTGTTTTCTTTGGATATAAATTTAATTAAAAACATTTTTTTATTACTTTTTTTTTCTTTTTAAAAGAATTTAAACTGTTTTATTATGCATATTTTATGGGGATATTTTATTCAGTGACAATATTTGTTGTCAAAGATTAGATATTTAAAAATAAAAATTTAAACCTTTTATGAAGCATTAAATTCGTACATCTTTCAGATTAAGCTGTAATTTTAGAAATGTGAAAATAAAATATTTTTTATGCAAACTATGCATTTGTCATTATTTCAATTTATCTAAACTACAGAAGTGTTCGAATTTAATCTTTAATTTTTTTAAAATATCAATAATTTTCTAATTTATTAAGCATTTTTTAACACATGTTAATAATTTTTGTATCAATTATTTACAAAGCAGTATATTTTTAAATGAACAAACAAATAAAAGAAAGAAATATTGATTTGGTAGTTGCTACCTATCCAAAGCACAACTTTATTAATTAAGTTTGAACAGATTCATAGTAATTAATCAACATGTAATTTACTTTCAATTTAAATGAAAATAGAAAAAGGACATTATTTTAAGAATACAGTATCTTAATCCAATTTCAAGAAAGGTTATGTATGTTTTTAATTTTTTTTGTTGCTAATTTGCTTTTTAAATTTCATTTTGCACTACTTTTAGCCCTTGTCTTTACCTATGAATTTTTTTTTTACAGAGAGGAAAGCGTTACCAAACTGTCATTTTCACAACCTGCTCCTGTGAATAGGGAACATGAGAAAACTAGCTGTTTGCCTGGGGATATTAACTTCTCTACTGTTGGTGTCAGTTTCTCGCAACCTGTTGACCCAGATAATATGATACTATCCACACAGTTTACTGCATCTCAGTCTCCTTCAAGGGTACTTATACAGTTTTCTCTGGTACATCTAATTATGCTCAATATATTAATGCATATGTATTTAACATTATTTTTCTGCCTTATAGACTCCTTTGCCTATTGGTACTCGCCTAACAAGATTTTGTATTGGCATGGATATTGAGCTAGTGTATGCTGAACTTACTAAGGCCTTAGAAAAACTTGGCTATGGTTGGAAATATAGTGCTCCTGGACAGGTGATTTTTTTTCTTCTGGTCTTTGTTTTAAATTTTGTTTCATTTCTTTGTGCTTATAATTTTTGATTTAAAGTATAAAGAATTTTTATTTACATATTTTTTATACTTTATATAGCTGGAAAGTATAATTTTTTTAAGAACTGTTTTATATTTTACATGCTGTTATATTTTTCTTTATTTGTATTTAAGTATGTTTCTTTTTTTATATTGTAGTTTGTTAAGCTAAGCAAAATTATTTTATAATATTTGTTTCATTTTATTGACAGATTATTTATAAAGGAAGAAATGTAATTGTTTTTATTTAATTTTATTTTCTATGTTTAATTTTATATTTGTTATTATCGTTACAAGATAGTCATTTAAAAGATATATCCCTAAAAAATGTTGCTTATTTGAATAAACATAGATTCTGTGACCACTTAGTACTGTTGTAATCTTTTCTCTCCTTTATCGTTTTATTTTGCATTTCTTTCATTTTACTATTGAGTGTCACATTTTTAAATTTTTCTTTCAAAGCAAAATGTAAAATCAGACAAAAAGGACCAATCCATATTGACATTAGAGGTAGAAATTTTTTTTCAAATCAAATATCTTCTGCGAGAAGTACTGTCTGGAAAGTTCGTAAAAACACCAGAAGTGCCACTTAATAGGTTAAAAAGGTCATATTTTTGGATTAGGAAATACATTTATGTTAAAAACTGACTTCTCGAAAGGCAAGTTGAATACTCTTAAATGAACAGCAATGTCTTCCCAGTGATAAAATAGAACACAAATTCAGTACCATAAGTCTTGGCTCATTTGGCCAACAATACTATTCAATCAATGCAGAATTCACGTTTAGGTTGTCACGTCTCGAGATTCTGAAATATCCCTACCAAACCAACTGCATATATGTAGAATGCCTTAAGTCTTATAAGTAGCAGTATTCTTGCAAATTTGTCACAAATTGGGATTTTGACTGTAAATTTGTAAGAGAATTTCTTAATTTTGTAGAATTTCAAATTTGTAGAATTTCTCAAGAACGTTAAGTTGGTCTCATGATATTGCATACACATAGCCTTTTTAAGTTTCAAAATATAACATAAGTTCTAACGTAACATATATAAGCTCTAACATAAGTTTTAGAATTCAAAATGTTTAAAAATGTTGTTTGGTATTTTGATACTTATCTTAGTGCTACGAAATAATGAAAAATTAAATAGTTTTTTTCCATCTGTTTTTTGTTAAGTTCAAGAAATGATATTGCTTATTTATTTTGTTATTAAATATGCGTGAGAGGTACTTTTAATAGACATTTATTTAAGTATATCTTAGGTATTGCCTTTTGTTTTGATAATTCTTTGAGTAATGCCATTGGGTTGGGATATCAGTGTTTATGTAATAATTTCTCATATTTTCATTATAAGAATTGACTAGTATTAGAATTTCCTCCCACTTTCACCTGATTTGAAAGAACAATGAAGGAAAGGCTTGAAAAGTAATGAGAACAAAGTAAAATTTAAAATAAAAGAAAAAATTATTTTATAACGCAAACATTATTCTTGAAATGAGTAAATTTTTAAACTATATTTTCAAATGACAGCAAGCAAATACAAAAAATTATTTGAAGGATTTCCTTTTTTAACAAGCTTCTGGAAATCTACCATTTTTTGGCAGATTATATTTTAGATGATACTAATTTATGACATTTTGTTGATTAAATTACTTTGTTACATGTTAAAAATTTTACTAGATGTTTACAGAGTGCATAGCATTTTTAAAAAGTGCTTGAAGGTGCTTATTTTTGATTTACGTTTTTTAAAAACCCTTAAAGGTGGTTTTTTTATACGAGTTTATAAAAAGTGCTTATCTTTTAAAAAGATATTCTTTTAAAAGATAAGCACTATCTTTTAAAAAGATCTATCTATTAAAAAGATATTCTATAAAAATTAAAAAGATATTATCTATTAAAAAGATATTATCTATCTTTTAAAAAGATATTCTTTTTCATTCTAATTGTCGTTCTAAATTACAAAAAATATGTGCTTTTCGCAATTTTCTCTGCAATATTTATCAGAAACTAGTTATTTTATCACAATTATGTAGAGTTTTTGAAAATGTTTTTAAATTTTGTTGATATTATGTTTATAAATTTGGAACTTTAAACAATAGAAAAAAATAATTTTTATTACTGTTCAGATCCTAATTCTGATTTTTTTTTGGAAAGTGATTAAAAATATTATTTAAGTGCTTAAAAAATACTTAAAAGGTGCTTATTTTTTGTTGAAAAATTTGACTATGCACCATGTGTTTAGAAACTAAAATAATGTTTCCATAGGTTTTATTTTGTTATACCTTTAAATAGAAAAATTACATGTCTATAATTAAACCGTTATTTAGATAGGTTGGAAAATAAAGTTATTTGTTGCTAGTTTCTTGTTTCCCCATTCCCTATTTGTTTTTCAACTTCTTGCTCATATTTTTGTAGGTCACTGTCACTACACAGGATAGGAGAAAGACACTATTAATTTTCAAGGCAAACCTGATTAGTATGTCAGACAACATCCTTGTAGACTTTAGGAGATCAAGGGTATGCATTTTCTTTTTCTTTTCTTTTTCTTTTTTTTATATTTTTTTAGTTTTGTCAAATTAAATTAAGTTTTTATATTTGGACAGTGTTCAAAATAAAAAATGAAACAGCTGTGTAACTTATAATCTTATTTCAGGATTATCAGATATTAAGATGCAATCTCATGGATGGAAGGGCTAACTTTCAACTTCCTAATTAATTTTTGCTGACAATATTTTAAGTTGCAAAACTGAAACAGAAAATATTTTTTATGAATAGGCATATCTTATATATTTCTAATTATTTATTAAAAATCTGCGAGATTTTTCATTTTCCTATTTTCAGATATAGATAAAAAAAACCAAAAAACTTTTAACTGCATGACAGATTTTTCATTACTTTAAACGATGTAATTTAAATGACAAGTTCCAAAATTTAAACACAATTAGTTAAAAAGTTCTTGAGAAATAACAGTTTAAAAATGAAATGTTTTTTTATATTTTATTACTGAAAAACTATAAGATTTAGTTCAAATTTTCGACTTTTGTATTTCAAATAATGTAATGTTTCAATTCATTCATAAAATCACGATTTTCAATTCATATTAAATTAAAAAATAAAAGATAAAATAATCTTAAACAGTTATATTATTATCTTTAAGAAAAAAGATTTATAATTGTGTACAAAAAGTGAAATTAGCATTAAGGGTATCTAATTTCTGTCACTCTCTTAAAAAAACTATTAAGACATTGTTTTATAGCTTGCAAATTTTGAGGGCCAAGAAATAGAATTGTACAAGAAAAAAAGTACGTTTTTTCAGAGAAAGTACTGTGTCTGATTTTGTAACTAAAATATCACAAATAAATAAGCTTGTTCTAAGTTATACCCTTGAAATATTAAGATTGCATCTTAGTTTGTAAAAATTCTATTACTAGATTAAAAGTTGTTGATGTGTTCCATTTTTTTTGTATGTTGTACATGTGCTTTTGAAGCGCAAGACAAATGCAGTTAAACTAAAAGCAGTTAAAATTATATAATTACTTTTATTATTAAGCATTAAATACTTATTTATCAGATTATATTGCTGTATGATTTTAAGTTATAAAGCAATTTTTTTTTTGTTCAAATGTTTTGAACTATGACATTTAACCAAATATTTTTGGCTAGATTAAATTCAAACTTTTTCCAAATTTCACTAAAATTAAAGAAAAAAAATGCTACAAATGTCTATTGTGTTTTTATTTTTTATAGGTAATTAGAAGTATTTTTCTGTAAGCATAATTAAAGGGAAGAAGGAAGTTAATAAGTACATTTTCTTTAAAATTTATGAAAAAACTTATCAAACTTTTGACCATACATCATATTTTTTGATTGAAATTTGTTTATTATAAATTTTAATGAGCCAGTTTTTGGAGTACTCTCTTTTAATAATCTTTTTTATAAGGTTTTTTTTTACCAACACTTGCTCCATGACTTGAGATTAGTGTGGACAAGTCATTAAATTTTGTTTATTTATAAAAGCAATTAAAGGGAACTTGAAATTAAAATGTGAAATTAAGTGGAAAGTGAAATTAAAATAGAACCATAGTGCGTTAAATAAATAATTTTAACGATGTTTATTTTGATTAATGTTAATGCTAAATTAACATGATGCACGTTAATGCATATAAAAGCGAAACACAATTTTTGAATCTGTCCTAAGTTAGAGAAATCATGAGTGATTTTTCATGCTTTTCATTTTAGTTCCTTGCTCACCCTAACCCCTATCCATCTTTCATGTTCTCCATTTTTGATAAAAACAATCTATTTACTAGTTCAGATTTTTATTATGAGATCTCTTCTAGGTTGTGAGTAAATTGAAAATAAAAGCTATTATCATAAAACGGTTGGTTAGATCAAAGGTTGTAGTATATTCAATGTAAAATTGAGAGAATTGAAATATCATAAGCTTGTTAAAATGCTTAATGGCATTTTTTGAATTATGCTTCTCAAATGCCATATTAATTAATATTCTATTAACTTCAAAATGTTCATGCTAGAAAAGAACTTGGGTGCGAGTAATTGATTTTTTACTAAACAGTTGCTTGATAGTTTTTCAGTTTCCATTTATGTTTTGGCATGATTAACTCAAAATGAGAAAAACAACAACATTGTTTTTTAAATTTATAAAAATTGTGTAAACAATTCAAAATAAAGTGTGGTTTAATTGAATTTCTACCTTACAAAACTGCATTATTATACTAATTTTTACTATTTTTTAATGAAATATATTCAGTGCACTTGAACTGTTTATTATATGCTGATACTTTTTGCATTTATATCTGATACTATTTATTATAGGGAGATGGTATTGAATTTAAACGTCACTTTTTGAAGATAAAGGAATCTTTGTCACATATTATACAGAAGCAATTGTTTTCAACTGGAGTTTGTTAACATCATTTAAAAATTTAAATATTAGTTTTATATTTTATACTCATTGTAATTAATCTAGTTGTGTTTTATAGTCAAAATGATGTATAGTTTTCACTGTATTATATTTCATCATTTTAAAAAATGTCTAAAATATTTTTGTGCAAATTTTTATGTGAATAAAATATTTTCTTTGAAATGTTTAATTCTTTAATGATGTTTGTTATTTTAATAATAATTTATCATTATTTTTAATAATGATATTTTAGGTCACCTTGAGCCAGAAGCAGAATTCATATTAATTAGCCACCTCATTGGAAGACGAACACTCTATCCTCTGGTGTAACACTTTAAAAAAAATAATGATTGTTTATTTATTTTTCCTGCATAGTATTCTCTAATGTTCTGGTTACAGTTGTGAGCTTCGAAGCAGTTAGAACGACATGCCGTCTGTTAAAATAAGAAAGCTTATTTTAAACTTAAAGAGGATTGGGTCGAAATCGCATTTTATATCACTGTATTTAAAAAATGTAGGTAAATACATTTTATGGAAATGTTTAATGGTTGCTCCCAAAACAACTGACCCCCTGAAAGATCAATTGAAGGAAAAGCTATATAAATGCTGTGGTTGCTGTGTTCTGCCTGGGAAATCTGATCTTTCCTTTTTCTGAAGTTATGAAATTTTTCAATAGATGGCTCTGCTGAAATGAGAAGCTTTGAATTAATGTTTTCTGTTGCCTGCATAAAAATCTAATTGAGATATTTGTGTAGACGTCTGTTACTTTTGTCTTCAAACTGCACAGCATGGTTACTTTAAATGGTGGCTATTTTGAAAGTGTTAAAAAATAACTGAATTATATCGAAAACAAAGTATACATTATCATCTGCAGAACAATTTACAGTTTTTCTAGGTCAGCAGGGCTATCAGTCGATGAACTGTGTAAATAGTTTTAAAATTTTGGAAGGATGAATTAACTGTTTTCTAATACTTCTTTATGACATCGTGTTAATGTCATCAAAATGCTTTGATCTTAAAAATATGACATAATTGAAGTGCTTAATGTTAAAAGGGGGTATGGAGTATTTTTCCGAAACTATGATCTTTGTTGGTTTTGGAATATCAAATCACCGATTATCAAAGATTCAGTAATTTTCTAGACTGCCTGAAGAAGAGAATCCAACAATTTCGAAGCAATTAAAAAAATCTTTACGAAATCAACACAGTTTTCTTGAAATTTTTTTCTCGAAAGTACAGATTTGTAACATACACCCTTTTAACATTGACCGCTTCAATCATTTAAAAGGTTTGCAAATAATATGAGGTTCTACATAAAAAAGAAAATAATCTGAGAATAAATGAAAAATCTTACAGAAAATTAAAAATTGATAAAGACGAAATTGACATTGTGGAAGAATTTGCCTATCTCCACTCTATCCTCGACCGCAGTGGAAGTGTGGAGGCAAATATTAAGAACAGTTATCCGTGCAAGAACAGTTTTAGAAACCTTGATAAAATTTTAAAAGTCGACAAGAAATAAATACAGAACATAAATAAATGCCTAAAAAACAATAGTCAGAGCAATTTTATTACATGGTTCTGAAACATGGTGCCTTATAAAATCAGGCATCCAAGCATTTTGTGGTATTTCAAAGTAGCTGTCTTAGAAAGATCTTCAAAATATTGAAGCCTCCTAAAATAAGAAATAAAACAATAGTGGAAAAAGCAAAACTCGCTAAAATAAGGGAACAGAACAACTAAAGAAAGTGGAAAAGGACGGTACATGTACAATAAATGCCAAGAGAAAAGTTAATGTTTGTTTCTCTCACCTGGGCCCCTACCGTCTGGAGGAAAAGGGGAAGGCCAAGAATCACTGGGCAGAGATAAATGCAGGCGGATTTCAAGAGAGAAAAATTTAAAGGATTAGTGGAAGTCAATTCCTAGACAAGAAACGGGGGGGGGGGGGGGGCATGGAAAAATAGGCTAGATGTCTGATGCGCGGACAACGTGAATAGCCTAAGTAAGTATGTGTAGGGCACATTGTCTGGACAGAGGACTGTACTTATCAAGTCAACCATGCTGTTAGATTTTTTTGTAAAATGAAACTTTAAATCATTTCAAGTTTAGGGATGAAAAAATTAAAAAGTTCTAAGCAATCTTTGTATCAAAAAATAAACAGAAATATTTTAAAACATGATATTGTTTTAATATTTTTTTATTTATTTTCTTTTATTGATTTTTTATTTATTCATTTCCTATCTTTTTCTTCTAAATTTTTTCATTTGTTACGCTTACAAAGCTTCTTAACTATAGATGCATTATTTAAAAAAAAGAAAAAAAAAAAAAAAAAAAAAAAAAAGAAACATTATTATCGATACTAAAATTGAATATTTGTTTCAGATAATTAATTACCATACCTAGTCTTGTCTTAATGCATTTTTTTTCTCCTTTAAGCTTTTTCAAAGTACCTTTCAATTTTTAATGAATAGAAAATGATTTATTAAAAGTCCTTTGTAAGAAATTTCAAAGCTTTAGCTAGGTACTAATTATTTTCAGTGTGTTTAAATGATAAAAATGTTTTTCTAGTAATCTGTATAATGGTATCTCCCAAAGTTTCTAAACATTCTATATTGTTTAGTTTTTCCGTCGAGTAGTAAAAAAATAATAATATGAAAAGAATTATTTTTTAAGGGTCATTGGCCTTACAGTAAGTCATTAACCTCACAATTTTTTTAAAGTTTTTACACACACATTTAGAAATATGTATTTAATAGAAAAATAAGTTCCACGTTTTGCTTAGCAAAATAGGTTTTATTTTTGAAAAATTTCAAAATTAATTACATAGTTCACCAATGGAAGTCCATTGCAGCTTAAAAGAAAATTACAGCTCTGTTTTATGCCGCATTTCATCAGTGGCCCCCATCCCCCCAAGCTCTTGGGTGCATTCTTGGGTAAATTCTAAATTCCCCCCCAAACTATTCGTTTTATTTAGTGTAAAAATTCCCCCCGCCCCAAGCATTAAGTGGGCGCATCGTGCGCCCACCTTCCCCCCTGATGGGGGCCCCTGCATTTCATGCTATTTCAACTAATATATTTACGCAGGCAAATATTACTTTTGTCTCTGACTGCACAGCGCTATTGTTGCAGAGTGTGGTTGATTTGAAAACATTATTTTAGAGTTTATTACTGTCATCAGTGCCATTTGTTGATGAACTTGGTAATACATTTTTAAACCCGAAACGATCTAGTTTCCTAAGCAGAACGCAGCAAACCATACATTTATTTTACGTTATACTATTGATTTTCCAACTCATCAGTTATTTATGGTGACACTCGGTAACTAACGATTAAATAAAAAAATTTGTAACAAGTTAGGGACAAACGGGACCACTTAGCGCACAATTTAAGCTACAGATTTTAATCCCTAACTGGAAGATATTAGCCCCTTTGTGAGTAACACTTGAGAGCTAAATAAAAAGATCATGAAAAATCATATTAATTTCTACGGATAGAAAATAACTAGTAATAGAAAATAACGTTTGCATTTTTAAAAATGGATGCTACAAATTCAAGATATTTTAAAAAAAAATTATTTACTAGGAAATTATTGGACGATTAAAATTATTTATTAGGAAAACAAAAGCAATATCATTACTCGGTTACCGCTAGGACTCGAGCACGAATAACCTGCTGGACAAGTGAATGTGGTACATACATAGCTTTTCAAATATTTTTTTTTCCGGTTATGGAATCCTAAATGACCAAGTTTCTATAAGCGGAAACTTGATTTTATAACGAAACTTCATTACCAGCTCTAAATATTAATCTTATTAAATTTAGTGCAATAAAATAGGAAACAGTACTTCATTTGGTTAGATAGCAAAGTCTATTACACAAATAGGTACAAGTGCAAAATTGTACATAAAAGCCCTCATAACTTCTAAATTATTAGTCCATTCGTCTCGTGGTTGAACTCATTCGATTCAGTGTAAAAAATATATAACGAGAGCAATAGCTCACTTGCTTATAGAAAGAATGCTCAATTCTCCACATCCCCTCAAATCATTCCATTTCTAAACAAAAAGGGCTTATGGAAGAGTCGGGGAGTTTCTAGCTATCGTTTATAATGAAATAACAAATCTTTTTATGAAAAAAAAAATTTTGGGTATTTATTTTTCCGAAGGAAAAGTCTAATTTTACCAGGACCATGAGTACAAAACTGTGCTTTTTAGGCAGATAAAAATACCTTTATGACTCCTTAACTATTGGTATCATCGTCACAGGATTAGTCTCATTCAATTTAGAATATTACGTAAGAAAATATACCTTACAAGTTCAGATAATCTCCTTCATAGTTAATTTAAAAAGTGTGCATAAGACCTGTTACAAATCATACATTTTATACATAAAAAACTAAGTAACTTCTGAAGTAGTTATTCTATTGACTCATGTTTAGCTTCATTCGATTGAGTATAAGAGCTATGTAAGAACAGGGTCTGATTTATCATGAGTCCTGAGAGGCCCAGGCATAGGGCCTTCATATTTCTGGTGGCTCACTAAATACTACAAATATATTCTATTTGGGTTTTTGCTTAAGAATTGTCTTTTAGAAATCAAAGTAAAAAAAAATTAAATAAGTATAACCTTAAATTTATTTACATATCGTTATTTATTTATGTAATAATTAGCTTATGAACACTTCATAATTAAACAACATGTATATTTGGCTTAAAGCAACAACCAGGAGGCCAAAATGTTTGTACAATACATAAAATCCTTGCAACTTCTAAACAATTGGTTCTTCTTTCTCGTGATTGGTTTAATTTGATTCGGCAATGCCTAAATTACTTGTGTAGAAGAAATTCAAATCTCTTAAAAAAAGGGTGAAGCGTACAGAGGAAAGTAGGGTAGTTAGTAGGTACCTTTTACGAAGACCCATGAAAGCTTTCTGTTAAAAAAATAGTTTGGGTATTAATTTTTCTCAAGAAATTTTGTTTGCTAGACTAACTGGTCTGAAAGGGCATCTGAACTTGCTCTTGGTGTATTCATATAAGATGAATATGAATAAACAATCCGAATTGCGATTTTAGAAAAAGAATTGCTATAAACGCTGAGACTGATTGTCAGAAAACCATATTTATTCTTGAATTTAGTTATTTATTTTTTGAGTTAAAAATTTTAATGAGAAATACTGTTGCAAATTTTTATAAATACCTATTATTTTGATTATTTATTCAATGTATTGTTAGTAAAAAAAATATTTTTACTTCAAAGTTTTATTTTCATTAGTTCATTATTATCATCATTTTTCATTAGCGTTCTTCTTAAATAATTTCATATAAATATACTATTCATATATATTATTCATATTACATTCTAAATGTATTTATACATGCACTGTAAAACAGAATTAATGGAGAAATGACGCTAATTTATTTTGGAAAAGCGTAGAAAATTGATATACTATTATTAATACCTATGGTGCTTATTTAAGTTTAGTAATAAAAAACTGAAATAAAATATTTACTTAACTATCGAAATTAATGGAGAAATTGTATTAGTTCGTTTAGGAGAAAAGCAAAAAACTCACCACACTATTTTTTTCGCCAACGATGTTAAACTAATTTTGATAATTGCTGCTAACTGAAATTAAAAAAAAAAGAAAAAAAAACTGTATTTAAAAAGCAAAATTAATGGAGAAATGATGCTAATTCGTTTAAGGGAAAAGTAAAAATCGCCATACCATTATTTGAGCTAATGATGCTTAATTAATTTTGATAGTATATACTACTGGTATTATGGTATCTGGTGCAATTTTAATCAATACCGAATATAATAATGCAGGTAAAATTAATATATTTGGTACCTATTAAAACTGGATCAAAATTGTGCAGTCTTTATATAGATGTTTAGGAAAGAGGTTTTTTACAGGCTTTCGAAAGGAACAAATACTAGAGAAAATCCCGTAATTGTGGCCTATGATGCTTAATTAATTTTGGTGATAAATACTGACTGTAATAAAAATTAACTTAGTAAGCAAAATAATTAAGGAAATGATTTTAATTCGTTTAGGGAAAAAGCAAAAAATTCACCTCACTATTTCTGGTTTCGAGTAAGCCACGCCCGTCAAGCATCAATTCTCTTAAGTGACACATTCTATACTCTTACACAAAGATTCTTTCTCAAAGATTTCTCCTTTTTCACTATATATTTCTTACTTAACACAAAGACTGGCATGAAGGCACGTAGAACATAAACAAACTAATTATGCATCGACGTTACCAGGTGCACAAAACAAAAATATATCATGGTTTACAATAAAATACATAAACAAATAGTAAATCTAAGTTAAGTAAAATATGTTGAAGAGAAAGAATTATATTTCAACAAATTCGATGTGCGATATTATGTGTTTATTCAATTAACTTCACGTTAATCAACATTTTGACTTATGTCAAGAAATTTAGCTCAACTTCAACTCGCCATTTTGCTTTTATAAGTGATTAGCTGGAACTAACGTCATGGGTCACATATGAGGGTATTTATGATATTCTTCTTCTTGAAGTGCAAGTACCCACCTGTCAAAAAGTGATTTTTATTTCTGATAGTGTGGGTAGTCGATTTCTGATGTAAATTGTATTACGAACAAAGAAATAAATAGAATGGAAGTTGTGGTTAATATATTTTTAATCCAGGTGAAAAGTTGCGGCTCGCGAAATCGCTTATTAAATTTCATAATCACTTAAATAATTTCTTTTGCACTATTACAGGTTAAAACATCAAACATTCTGCCATGTTTCCGAAAAAATAAGTAAAGAAGCAAAATGAATGAAGGTTCATGTATTAATCCAACTGAAACCTATACTTCAAACTTCAAACAATGTACGATATATATGTATATATTTTAAAGTTTATTAATAGGACTGATATTTAATTTAATGTCAGCATTCCTACCTATCTGAATCACTTAAAATATCGAATTAAATTTAGAAAAGTTTTGTATCTTTGCACATCGGGATATTTTCAGCTGACTAAAATCGCGAGCATTTCTAGAAACATTTAATTAAAATAACGTTTGGATAAACGACTTCCCCTTTAAGCATTAATTTTCTCAAATGTAACAAGTTTCGTTCTTTAGTATTTCCTTTTGAAGTCAGATTAGTTAAATTTTAGAAAAGCAGAACTTTTAAAATGGATCTAAATAGAAATGAAGATTGTTTAGTAGAGATTCGTAATCAAGAAACGCAAGGAAACCCTTAAAATGTTTACTGCATTAAAAATGAGAACGGGAAATCATAATTGGAACGAGAAGATTGTAACTTTTAAACGTAAACTAGAAGTATTTTGATTTCCTAATGCAAATGGATCCACATTTTCGAAGTACTAATTAAATACGAGTGGTGAAAGTTGATATTTCTATAATTGGAATAGCTTAAAATACATTGTAGCATATCTTAGAAATACATCAGGACATAAGTTGAGAGAAAATGGTGAATAAGCTGCTGGAGCATTTTGAGATAAATAACGGGCTAAAAAACCACTTTATTTAATTACAAAAAAATAATGAATAACTAAATAAATAAGTTTGATTTAAAAATTTTATTAGCAAACATATATTATGTTTACCTTTTGTTCGAAAAATGATTAAAGATTTAAAAAATCACTTAAAGTAAAATGGAAGGAAGCATGAATATACAGTAATTTGCGCTGTTTTGGAAATCAGAACATTTGTTCTCACACGGATTCAAAAATAGTTACAAAGTTCGTAAGCAGATGGCACTGCTAACCGTAAAAACTATACTATATTACTACTTCCTTTCGTTTTTCTTTAATAATTTTTCATATCATCGTTTATTTATGTGTCACGTGACATAAATTCAAAGAAATGTATGAGAAATGCTTTAACATGCATTAAGAGCTAAATAAATGAGTTATTTAAGCTATATTTAATCACACCACACTGCTTTGGAAATCGGAGCATTTGTTCTTACTAAGATTCAAAAATATTTATAAGGTTCGCAATCAGATGGCACAGCTAACTGAAAAAACTATATGATTTCCTTATGTTTTTTTTAATGAATTTTATCTCATCATTGGTAATTTATGTGGTACGTGATAAAAATGATACAGGATGCATGAGAAATATTTACACAATTTTAACGTGTCATAAAACCTATAATAAACTAGATGTTTAATCTATTCTAGTACAGCACGCAAAATAAATAAATAAAAATGTTTCTCCCTGATTATCTTTTAATTCACGTACTACGATATAATCTGCATAAATTGAAGAGCCAGCTTAAGATAAGCTAATTAATCAATGTAGGCAAATATTATATAAATAATAAAAGCAAACGTACTTTTTCCGAATTCCGAACATTTTTTAAGTATTTATATTTTTGAACTATTCTTTCTCGACGAGGGGAATAACTGGAATCTTAAACACAAGATCATCATCTGGTCGAAAGTACTGTCCCCTTATTATTATTTTTATCCCCTGAGTTTTTTGCCTTGTCTCTAGAATTAATTGGATAAATTAATTGGTTTTTTTTATGGTGTATTAGGAAGCAAATATTTTTGCATCCAAATGCACTGCAAAAAACACGGTATCAAATTATGATAAAAACTACAGGCACTCAGAGTGCCGTTATTTTTTACCGCATAATCCATTTTTACGGGAACATGCCACGAAACAAAAAAACCCAACATATACTGTATTTTTCACTGTAATAATTACCGTAAAATCACTGTATCACTCTATTTCAATAATTATTACTGTGAAACTTACGGTATAATATATTACGGTAAAATGTATTTTACGGCTGATGCACCCAAAGTGTTGGTTCACTCTCAGAAATAAAACTCTTACTTTTGACGATTCATAATTCTAGACTAATATTTCACTCATTGTGAGGATTATTTCATCATGAAATCACGTGATTTGTGACGTAACGGGAACTCTCAAATATATAACGAAAATGTTTTCTCAACTCGAAACCGCATCGTAGTTAATTCTGGGAGATTGTTAGCTAGAATGACGATAATGCGATCGAAAGTAAAGTGATGAATTAAGCCAACCGTCTATATGGTGGTCAAGGGTTGGTCTCTTACCAGGAATATCCCGGGTTTGAGTCCCGCTTCGGGTATGGGTGTAAGGTATAATTTATTTCTTTGTTCTAAATGACTTTTTCGCTTTGTTAAGGTTACGTTAATCGATCACACGATAAAGTGATTATTGGAAAAGTAAGATACATTATGCACTACGAGCTTTATTTTTTTTACTGGAAAAAAAATAGAATGAGAAAATTCGTTTCCTAGAGGAAGTGACGCTATTCGTTAATTTGACGAAATGCTCGCTCTGAGCATGTACCGGGAAACAGTGTCATCAAAAACAAAATTTTCGCGAAATTTAAGAATCCATTTTCTTCAGTGTACTTTATATTATGCACTATAAAAAAAATTGGGATCAAATTATAACACTCATTTTTCCAGGGATAACTTGATGTAAGAAATCATTTTTAATCACTATTCATTATATTTTATCAATAAATTTAATAATGATCGAAACATTTTTAGACAATAAGGTATTTTACATAATTTTAAATCATTTAATTTTCGATAACTCCACATTCCTTTTTATTTTCCCAATGAAGTAACAGCTTAATTTCATAGCACTGACAAAATGCATGGGAAAACTATTCTTTTGTCATTAATTACGTGAAGAGGAGGAGCTGACTGAAACGACACAGTTTAATATTAAATTTTCAAATATGTTAAGTAATAAATGACTTTAATATAGCTTTTAGCAGTAGCAGGGTGATTAACGTCAATATGATTTCTGATTAAGAACGATTCATTGACAAGAAACTAAGTATTATCACTTTATTCATTCAAGTAGCTAATATGTGTAATAAATACTTTATATCTATTGTAACAGTCAAATAAAAATAATTGTAACAATTTTAGTTCAATAATTATAATTTTTACTATTTAAAAAGCTTTGTTAGTAAATCTGCAAGAACAACATTCCTGAGAAATCGAATTTAAAAAAATTGCCATGTAAAAATACATTCTTCACAATGATGTAAAAGACAGAATGCCTAACAATGCAAATTCTCTACTATTATTATCACTTCCTTTATTCAAGTAGCTAATATGCGTAATAAATACTCTTTATCTATTGTAACAGTCAAGTAAAAATAATTGTAACAATTTTAGTTTAATAATTATAATTTTTAAACTTTAAAAAGCATTGTTAGTAAATGTGCAAAAGCAACATTGCATAGTTCTTGATAAATGAAACTTTAAAAATTGCCATGCAAAATTACATTCTTTAAATTGGTGTAATAAAACAGAATACCTTACGATGCAATTTTTGCACTATTATTTTATAAAATAATAAAAAGTACTAAATATTTCAGTAAAGTTATTTTTTGTATGGAATTATCGTTGGACAAACGGATTTTATAATTGTGTGCAAAAGTTTTTCAATTAGATTAAAAAGTTCTCGATATATAGCGAAATGCGTAAAAAGTAAAATTAAGGGGTCCAAACTTTGGATCGCTCTCCTGACCAAACTGTGTGGACCGTATTCCAAATATTTCAAAGATAGCGGCTACCCCTTATATTTTGGAGGTCAACAAATCGAATCCGTTGAAATAAAAGGTACGTTACGTCTGATTTCGTAATTAAAAATATCGTCTGCACTAATTAATAAGAATAATTGAGGTCATGCCCTCGAACCATTAAGATTGAGTCCTAATACGTGAAGATCCGATCCGATCAAAAGTTCCAATTAGATCAAAAGTTATTCAGGGAGGTCCGTTTATTGTTTCGCGCTCTGTGCATGTTTATACGAAATGTTTACAATCTGTTAGAAAAAAAAATCGCAGAAAAATAGCTTTCGTTGAGTAAATTTTACAAGAAAAAAAAACGAAGCAACTTTATTTAAAACTTAATAAAGAATAATACAAAAATGAAAAGTATTCGTACACCGCCGATAACCTTGACAAGGTGACGATGAAAAGGTGTACGCTAAAAATCAATTCTCTTAAGAAATAAAAAGTGGAAATGAAATAAATAATGGTAACAATAAAATATTTAAAAAGGATATACATGAATTGTAGGAAATAAAAATTTTCAAAGAGAAAAAAAAATTATATATATATTTGTAGAAGAGTAGGAAAAAAAATTTAATTAACAAAAAATGCATAAAACTATTTGTTTAGCTTAAAACTGGAGGAAAATCATTACTCCTCTTCTTTAAAGTAAAAAAAAAAGAAATTCAGCAATATCGCCGATATTAAAAATAAATTTAAATCATTTCCCTTTAAAAGCTGAATAGGTTTTTTAAGCCAGCAAAGATATGGGCAATATTTTATGCTGCTTGGAGCTAAGCGGAAAAAATTCTTTAAAAAAAAAATTGGGGAAGTAAAGGACGTATGATATTTCTTGAAATATATTACTTTTTAAATTGCAGGTATTTTTATTTCGTTATATTAAAAAGCAAAAGATGAGAAAACGGTATTTTTGAGAAAATTAATACTTCTAAAAATTAATACTTCAGAAAATGTAAGTGTTTTATTGTTGAAAGTTTAAGACTTGAAGCATTTATTTCGAAAGAAATTATAAAAGCCAAATTAAGTTTGACATAACCACCTCAAATAATTATGTCGTACTCTTAAAAAAATCAACATTTCAATGCAGAAAGTACAATTTAAACTTTCAATTTCATACTTTATTTTGAAAACATAATTTTCAGTGTCAACTTATAAAGCTATGAGACTTTAAAGTTTAGACATCAAAAGTTATTTTTAATCATTTAAAACTTTAAGTAGGTATTTTCTCTATGAATTAAGTAATTCATTTGACTATGCATTTCCTTCATTTAAAATCATATAACTTAAAATTAATGTCATCTCAATTAAGTGTTATCATAACCATAGCATGAATTAATTCACTATCTTTTACTGCTACTTTTTATTATTAAGTAGAAATTCTGCACACTAAACCATAAATTTCTATCAATTAATACGTTTGACATAAAAAAATAAAGAGTCTATCAATTAATTCATTTGACTATGTATTTCTTTTGTTGAAAATCATAAAACTTAAAATTAATGTGTCATCTAAATTAAGTGTTATCAGAACCATAATGAATTATTTACACTACTGTTTACCGTTACAGTCTTGTACTTTTTAAAGTAGAAAATCTGCACATAAAACTACAAATGGAAATTTTAACACAAAATGTAAATCTTTAAAAGAAACTTTTAAAAGCGACCATCGTAATTTTCGATATGATGCTTACTGAATTATTTAAACGAGAATTTCATATTTTCATATTTTTACTATATGTTTAGTTTTACTTCACTTTACATTATTTAATACTATATTCTAAAATTTATTAGAAGAATTTTATTTCAGAATTTTTGGCATTCAAAGTAAGGATTACGAACAACGAGTCTATTGTATTTACTTAAGTATATATTTTTACACAGACGCGTGTGCAAATATTTTAGAAGTGCTTCTTAGCAATCACTACCACATATTAAATACAAATTACTCTAAATATTAACATTTTTACATCATAATTTTAGTAACCATTTAATTTAGTGTCTTCTAAGTATGTGTGTATTTACTGAGCATCTTGTAAACTTTATCAGCAACAACTAATGTCAGCAAAAACCTTTATTACAAAACCTAATAAGGTTTATAAATAATTAGCAAATAAACCAGGCAATCTTGTAACAATGTTAAATTTAACAATGCTAGTTTACGTGTTATGAGGTTCTCCTTAAGCTTGCATAAACAACCCTTTTAAATCGAGATTAAATCTGTCTTTATGAAACAAGGCTAGAAAAACCTGAAATCGAGGATGAATCATCATTCTCAAATCAAGAGTAGAAAGCGTTCTCAAATCGAGGACAAATTCACCTTCTCAAGGTTTATTTTAGATTTTAGGACTATCACTGAAACAAAGTTTATTTCAACAGGTTTTTAAATACTTTCTTTAATACTTTAAAAGTGAAGGTTGGCCTGATCATTAAGTTTTTGCCACTAACAAAATGATGCATTTAAGAGCCTGGACAAGTTAGAATAAAAAAAGGGTAAAAAACAAGGTACATAGTAAAAGATAAAAAATGAGATTTTTTGTATGTCTTTATTCAATCTTTGAGAAAACAAGTTTGGAATACTAATATTTCTATTGGGTTTAAAAAAGCATTAATTAGTAAACCTTTCTATCCAACCAAATTTTGTCGTTGTCTACCGCCATTAAGGTAGAGGGGTGCGATTGTTCTTGTTTTCCAGGGGCGCCATCTTTGTCCAAGAATTCGACTTCTGCCACACACATACGTCACACTCACTTACAAGGCGGACCCAATCATACATCCATTCATTCGTCCACAGATCGTAATTTTGACCCGAACCAGAGAATGAACAATCTCCAATTCAGTATCCCCAGTGGTATTGATTTGTTATGGGAACATGGAGGACTTTGAGAACCGACAGATTTAACGTGCACCAGTTACTATTTACTTCACGGAAAGTCTTCGGCTAGCTGGATTCGAACTCCAGTTCTTACAAACGCGAGTCCAGTGTATCCCGACCAAGACAACCAAATAAAAATAAAAATACATCACTTACAGTAAGATTGCCTGGCATTTGGATCAATTAATACAGTTTTGATGTTATTATTACAATAATACCGATGCAATATTGGAAGAATAAACATTTTTTGAATTTATCTAGGAAGGAAAAGAATAAGTTCTTTTTATTCTGATGCCACTAGCTCTACGGGGTTTCTCCTGTTGTGAAGGAAAATATTTCGAGACGACGGATTATGGCGTGTTTAGTTTTATTCAATCTGGCAGCCATATCCTTTAAGCTGGTAATGTTGAGAAGTATTTCTTATGCATGAATCCCTTTAACTCTCTAGCAACCTTATCCAAATATAAATACCAAACTGGAGCAGGAAACGTAAATCCATGGTCTTGACATTGATACGGAGATTGAGAAAACCGAGTTTGAAATAAAGGAAATAATATTTTCTCTCTCGTATGTTGTGCTTGTAAAGAAGTTGGATACTCATTGTACTGGTAACAACATGCTTATTTATCCGCTTCCAAAAGATAAATATTGGATTATTTTCCGATATTTATTTCGATGTTGTGTGAGCCAGTGTAGGCATTTGTATTTTTAAAAATTTATATTTTGCAAACTATTACGCATATCAAGCAAAAGATTAAAAAAACAAACACTGTTTTAGTTTTGAATTTTTTTTGTCAGTTCTTAAAATGGCTATCGTTTTTAAGACTTGCCAGATTTGAATGAAGAAAACTAAAGTGATTTAATACATATTTAGCATTGTATTTATTTCTCATTTTTTTGATGATAACTTTACGTTTTATGTTTACGTTTACTATTGCGTATATAAGGTATATAAAGCAAAAAAAAAAAAAAAAAAAAAAAAATGAAAAAAATAATATGCGTTGTCTTAGTTATAATTTTTTTAAATCTCTTTTTAAAATGACACATATATAAGCTATAGTTATACTATTCAGCTCCTTTCTATTATTATATTTCTATAGAGATTAAACATGAAAAAACACGAGAAAATGAATTTAAAAAAAATTGACTTACGAATTTATTATGCTTATTAAATAAATATTTCCAAGCAACTGAAGCGGAAGTATAGAATTGATTAAAAACTTTATTGACTTCAAAAAATATGAAATTGGTTGTAAAAGTTTACCTGTTTCAAAAGCTCAAAGATAGGCTCCCGTTCTCAAGATGAAATCCCGTGAATGCGGAAAACTAAAGTGATTTAATGCATATTTAGCATTGTATTTATTTCCCATTTTTTGCTGCCAACTTTACGTTTTATGTTTACGTTTACTTATGTTTACGCATATTAGGTATATCACGCAAATAAAAAAGTAATTCACGTTGCTTTAGTTTGTAGCGTAACTACCACTACAGAAATTACAACTACAATTCACTAGTATATAAGACATGTTAACTCGATTCTACTGTGTGGTACCTTTTAATAGATGACGGTTGACATGGTTTATAACTATTATCCCCACATTGGTGACCCGGACGTGATGTGAACACGCCTACCTTGACCGAAACTCCTACTTCGATACGAACATGACTATCTTGACAGTAACACGCACTTTGAGTTGTAACGCTTACTTTCGATGGATGGTCCATATTGAACAATTGACTTGCTACTTGTGACTGCGACATTATCCACCTCCTCGCACTGTTGCTACTCAGTCTCGTCTTGATCACGCACAACGTCGGCTTGCATACACTCGACTGCTAACGGCAACACAGGAGCGACTACGATCGTGAAGTTAATACACCTCTCACATTCAGCACGCAAAACAGTTCAGTGATTTTAATACAGCTCTCCCGGCTTCTCACAAAAACAGCAATGATTCAACTAGTGGTATCCATTCATCGAATTCTATCACAGATATAATTCCGGTGTGCGAGTACTGTAGCGTAACTACCACTACAGAAATTACAACTATAATTTACTAGTATATAAGACATGTTAACTCGATTCTTTGGTGGGGTACCTTTTCATAGATGACGGTTGACATGGTCTATAACTACTATCTCCACAAGTTGAAATGACAGATACGTAAGCTATATTTATACTATACAGCTCCTTTTGATTATTGCATTTCTATAGAGAGTAAGCAGGAATAAATAAATGAACTTTACAAAACTAGACTTACAAAACTGTTATGCATATTGAAAAATAATTCCAAGAAACTGAAGTGGAAATATGTAACTGATTACAAACTTCATTGGCTTCAAAAAATTATAAAGATGGTAATAAAAGTCGACATGTTTTAAGAACTCAAAAATAAGCGCTTATTTTCAAGACTTGTCAGACGTGAATTAGAAAAAAAAGTGATATAATACATATTTCTCATTCTATTTAATTCCCATTTTACTTTGGCTACTTTAACGCTTAATGCGTCGAATCACTTTTGTTTTCCTCATTCACATCTTAAGAATGGGGGTCTATTATTGAGCGCTCCGATGTGTGTTCCCTTTTATTACCATCTTCAGATTTTTTCAGAAGCCAATAAAGTTTTCAATCAAGTATATTATGCATGTTCTAATTAAAATTTCTTAAAAATATTCTCGAAGTTTTGATTTAAATGCAAATATTCTTTTAAATGACTATTATCAGCGCATTTTTCAAAATGAACATTATCTGAGCTAAATTAATATTATGTATATTGCTTATAACTATAATTTATGTATTTATAATTTATATATTTATAATTTATATATTTATAATTTATGTATTAATAATATATTGTTTATATTTATATTTATATAGGCTTAGCATTAATTAGCAACTGCATTCTAAAAAAATTAAATTTCTCAAACTTTTGGTACATAATAGGTCATATTTAATTTTTTTAAAAATATTGATATGGAAATTAAAAAGAATTATTCCAAGCATTTTAGTTTCAAATGTTCAATCTTTTCATAAAATGACCGCTATATGACATATTCTTAAATAAACTTCTTTTCATATTTCCTTCTTTTTCTATGCATCTTTACTAGCCTTTACTTAAGTTACCAGAAGCTCAGCTCACGAAACTTAATATTTTCTTTTTTCTTGAAAGTTTTTTAAAGAAAGAAGAAAGATAATTTTGTTTATTAAATACTTAATTTTATGTAAGAAGATATTGCTAATAACTTAATGGCAACAAAATGAACAATTATCTGGATTAGAGAAATGATCTACGGTACATTGAAAGAATGATAGCTAATAAAATGATAATCTTATAAAACGACAGCCTCATATAACAATAACCTTATAAAATGATAATTTTATAAAATGATGACCTTGTAAAAAGATAACCTTATAAAACGATTACCTTAGGAAACTTTATAACCTTATAAAGTGAATTAGAATGAAAGCAATTACAATGAAGAAAATTTGTAATGTTCACAATTGTGATGAAATATGCTATTTTAGACAAAAATACAGATAAAAAACAAAACAGCGCATCATCCATTTGCACAGTTGTAAGTCTGGGGAACCACTGATAATTATTTTAGGGTTCGAGTTTAATTTAAGTGGTCCCCAACGCGATTTTCCAATCCAGCGGCCTTTAGCGACCAGCTCTCCCGCTTGACATTTTCTTAAATAAATAAAAAAAATTTTTTTTTTGATTATATACTTTTGTTAGTTCAGGTAACAAATTTTTAAAATAAATAAAAGCTTGCATCATTATTGCGACCAACTATATTCAAGAAGAAAGCCTTAGAAAAAAAAAAAAAACAAAAAAAAAAAAAACAGTGCGAGTCGTTAAAGACCACTGGGTTGTAAACTAGCTTCCCGGACCAACGACGAATCACCGTTAATTTCGAGTCCTGCTCTCCCCTATTCATAAAGGACTAAAGAATATAAATCAGTTCTCGATTTTTAATCAAGTGCTATTTGTAATTCATGCTACTTTTATTGTTTAGTAATAAAAGTTGCAAAATAAGGATGGGTAATCTCTTTTGCGAATATTTAGTTTTATTCAGTATTATAAAATTGTTTAAGCCTTATGACAAGTTTTTTAAACTTAAAAAATCACGGTAAATTAGGATTTCTTAAATTAATAAAATGTAAAAAGAAGTATTATAATTCATTATATCGAAAATGAATATCATTATCAGAGTCGAAAATGGAAAGCTTTTTTTATTAGAAAAAAAAATCTTTCCTCTTCTAAAAATTTTCTTGTATACCAATAAGAAAATAACAAACTTTTTTTCTTATCGCTGTATGAAATTTCTTCAGTAGAAAATAAATTAAATAAATCTTGCAAGCATTTGAATTAAAAAAAATTTAATATAAAAAGACTGTTATTTATACAGTTTTCAGAAATCATTCAATGCATCTAGATTTATTAAAATTTTATAAAAGTGAAAATAAAGCAAACGAATTTTTGAAGTTACGGTGTACAATTCTCAGAAATTTTTTTTTTTGAAGAATATATTTTATTACGAATTTCGAAGAATGAAAACATATTCTCTCGAACGATATAGCGAATAAATAAATAAATAAATGAACTGAAAACTACAAGTATCACGAAATGCTCTTGTTGGTTTCAGTTTTTTAATCTAAAACTAAAATTTTCTATTAGGTAAGATTAAAACTGCATCGTAGAATAACAGAGAAAATTAGAAATGAATGAAAACTGGAAAAGCATTGAACTTTAAAAGTCGCCGAATCCCAAAGTTTCATGAGAGTTGGATTATTATTTAGAAATATCAAATATATGAAGTTCAGCTTGATTCATGTCAAATTGCTAGAAAATCAAAACGCACGCAATTGATCCTAATAGCTGTATTGTGACTTAAAAAAATTTCTTAGAATTAAACAAACTTTTGAAAGCTGTAATCAAAACTCAGCATTTACTAGCAAAACTAAAAAGAATGATTAAATAAATGTAAATCGATTTAAACATAGCTTCGAAATTGGTGTGAATAAAATATTGCAGATAAGCTACGTCTGGTGTTTATCAAAAATTCAAAGCTAAACTTCACAAAATTGAATGTAAAGTGTTTAAATAATCAATTTTACACTTTGAATAATTTTTGAACTAATAATTGATTTAGTAGTAGGTGTCCTAAAAATGACCTACGATTTGAAAAATAAATTTGAGAAAAATTCATTGAGATAGAAGTGTACGGTTTATTTTGTTTTGCGTAAGAAACTACTTCAGTTATTTTTACCAAATTACGTAGTTAGTTACAAAATTCGTTAAAAGATGTCACTACTCATCGTAAAAAAATATAATGTTTTCTGTTGCATGTCAGTAGACCATTCCAATTTGTTCGATTGTTTGTATGGCTAGTTATTTGCATGAGCGCTATTCAATTTTGCCATTAGGGCTGTGCCACGTTGTTGACGTAAAAAAGTGGCGATTTTGAAGAATATTTTTAATATTATTTTAATTAACAGTGTCATCTGTTGAAGAACTTTGGAAACTAATTTTGAAATTCGAGAATAAAGGGGGGGAAATTGCATAAACAGAAGGGGCTATAAGCTTATAATTGAAGAACTCAATAGAAGAACATGCTAAATAATAAGCTCATTGGCCGAAAAATCAGTCATCTCGGAAAAAATCATGGAACGCATCATTGAGGTTAAGGGTGGCTCTTTAGTGCTTTGGGGTGTTTTTGTGATCGGGCTTGCTCACTAAGACGACCACTAATATGAACCAACATGTTTATTACAACATTTTAGGTATATAGTTGTAGTGTTTTAATCAATTCCTTCTGAATGAGTGTGCTGTTGATATCCATATTTTTTAAGTTGGCAACTCATTTTATTGGGCTAGAAATGTGTGTGACTCATTTTATGAACACTGACACCCTTAATTACAACTCAATTGGCTTGAAAAATCCCCAGTTTTGTACCCAAGAAAAAATGTGAGAGATATGTTAAAACTGCAGGTAAAATGCCAAAATCAGCACTTAAGCAATTACGAGGATTTGCGTCCTCGAATCCTCAGAAAGAGGCCTAAATTATCGCCTCCTACGACGGTCACGGCTTCTTTAAAATAGTCCGATCAGATCTCAATGCAAATAAACCAGTTTACACAATAGCGATTTAATAGAAAAGTCAGTAAAAACAAGAAAGTGATAGCGGAATATGTCTTAAATTCATTTTAATTTCTTAATCAGATTGGTTTGTCCTTGTTAATTACTTTAATTCATTAAATTTATAAATATTTATTGAAGTAAGAGAAATTTCTTCCAAGTATTTTAAGAAAAGATTTTCGGCACTTGGGCAAATTTGGATCTCTTTTAGCATTCAGACTACTCAGATTACTTATAAAAAACAGCGTGGAGGCCTTTTACATAGGAGACCATGCCTAAACTGAATGCAACGTCCTAGCATACCTTATAGATTCATAGCGGATTTAAACGATGATGATGTTTCTAGGTATTTTTATTGTTGTTAATTTACGTCGCACTAGAGCTGCACAATGGGCAATTGGCGACGGTCTGGGAAACATCCCGGAGGATGATCCGAAGATATGCCATCACAATTTTGATCCTCTGCGGAGGGGATGGCACCCCCGCTTCGGTAGCCCGACGACCTGCACGCGAAGTCGAGCACTTTACGGTAGAACAGTTTAACGAGGACCCATACCGCACACCCTCGGTCCCTACGCAGACTGATCCAAGTGGTCACCCACCCGCATACTGACAGTAGCCAGTGATGCTTGACTTCGGTGATCTGCTGGGAACCGTGTCTTAACGATCAGTCCACTGCGGGACCTAGGTATTTTCAAAACAGATGTTTAGTTCGTGTGCAAATTTGGTTTATTAAATAGACGACTCAGACTACTTATGAAAAACCACTTGGAGGCCTTTTGATGCAGAGGTTATGCATAAACTGCATGCAGCAAACTTGCAAAACCTTAAAGACTCATAATAAAGTTGCACGATGATCATGATTTCTCCAAGGGTGATTAATTTATTTATTCGATGAACTTCTTTTGAAATATTTGATGTTTTATGTTTATAAACAAATATGAGCTCATTACAGTCTTCCATAAATTAAGAATATTGGTTTAATTTGCCAATTTCATTTTATTAGTGATTTTTGATGTAAATATAGATTTGTCGAACTTTTCAATTCACCCTTCGGATGCATACAATGTTGTCTTAGTTCTCAACTATTTTCTTCGAATATTCTTGAGAAAAAAAAAACAATCCTGTATTGCGATATAAACATTTATAAAACGTTTGTAGACACTTTTAAAAGAACAATGCAGAGTGGGAACTAAAATTCTAAATTCCTACAACAGAGATTCACATTTGCATTCTTTCTTTATCTTGCTTAATAGAAACTAGACTTTTTTCAATAAGAGAATTCAAACAACTCATACAGCACTCATTAACGTATAACATTTGAAGTCTTTGCATTCATTTAAAAGAAAACTATATCTTTTGTTGGAGTTTGCCTTAAATTAATGAGTGTAAAGTTTTTTTCTAGACGAACAAAAACGATGAAAGTATGCAGTTCATTAAAAAAAATGTATATAAAAAAACACAGTGAAAAGGGAAAAAAATAACAAACAGGAAAAAAAAGATATATATTTCTTGATATCTTTTTTGCAAAAGTTTAACGTCTTAAACAATTTTAACGGGACTCCATTTCTTCTTTGTACTGAAAAGTTTTTTTGTAATAATTACTCCACTATAAACTAAGTACAGTCTACCTGATGTCTAATCTGTACGGTCTGTTATGATATCAAATAAAAAGTGGTATCATAAAAAAAAAAAAATCAATCAATAAATAAACACATAGAAGCAAATATGAAAAAAAAAATATCCTGTTAAAAACATCCGTAACATGTAAACTTCAAAAAATACATATTTTGTTTGGATGGTTTTTAAGTTTTAACTTTAACTCATCAAAAAAGTAAATAAATGAATAAATAAATAAGAACGTTTAATTTTTTCAGGGAAACTTTTAAACCTAAGTAAGTCTGAAGAAAAGGGTTGCATAATCCATTACTGTGGAGATCATATTTAACTGTTAAAAAAAAAGGCTATAAGAGAAAAAAGATATTCGAAATCTAGTTTGATGTAAGGGGAGAGTCGGGTAGCCCCACCCACTTAAGGATTATTGCTTATATTTCTGTATAATATTGAGAAATAATCAATATTTTTGTATGTTTCTATTGTTTTATCATTTAATTAAGTAATGCAAAAGGAATAAACCAAAAAAAGAATAGTTTAACTTAAGTTAACCCAGTTACAAAAATTATGTTTTTTGACTGTTTTTTCAGGTGTAGATGAAAATGACCAATGTATTGACAATAGATAAACCTCATTTATTATTTTTATCACAAAATTATTTTATTTATTACATATTTATATGCTTTTAGTGAATTCTATCATTTAATAACAACAAATGTCGTACTTTTTATTATTATTAATGTATTGTTGTTAAAAATGCATATAACATTCAAATTTGAAGCAATAAATGAATAATCTTTGCATTTACATTTACCGACAAAATAAAATTGGACGGTGATACCCGACATTCATGTGAGCGGGGCTACCCGAAATCCAATTTTTTTGTAAATTTGAAATTACTCGAACAATTTTTCACATATAAACTTCTTTCTTTGTACAAATTAAACTTAAGACTACATACTTTAATGCTGTATGCATAGAAAAAATTATTTTTTCAGTATTAAAATGAAGTTTAATCGAAACATTCAACCAATTTTTCTTAATTTCATGACTACTGTATTCAGCATATTTTCGAAACTATTGTTTACCATGTTACCAGCTGCATAAATACTTGAAACTTTGAAAATAATCTTTTTTTAATATAACAATTAATGTCCGATGGCCTATTGACTTGAAAAAATATTCTATACGTATGAAATTGACAGTGGGTACCCGACACTCCCCTATATGTCTTTAAAACTATGCCAATTTAAGAAAACGAAAAAGGATTGAATACAGGTCACTCAGATAAACGTGTTTAACTGTTTAAAGCAAGCCCATCTGCTCAAAAGAATTCCATTAATCTGCAAAAAATTTCTAATTTGTTTTATATTTTTCTTAACCTGAGTTTGTATATAAAAGAAGGATTGAACATAGGTCACTTTGGCAATACTGTTTAACTGTTAAAAGTTGGACATCAGTCCATAAAAAATTTAAATATTGGCAAACATTGTGTAGTTTATTTTATGGGTTATTTAAATTATGTTACTTTGAAGAAAAAGAATTGAATAAGCCATTGATCTCTGCCTTAAGTAAGCCGTAAATATTTCAAATATTGAGAAAAAAAATCTGTTATTTCCTTTATAGGTTTGTTTTAAGCCTATATTTGTTTCATTTGAGCAATGCAATGACTCAAACGTGTTGACTTAAATAACTCTAAATAATAAATAGGAAAACGGAAATAATAGGCCGTGCAAATAATTCAGTTGGCTTTTGACATGCAGAAATTTTTTAAAAAGTGTTGTTTCAGCCAGTAGCGAAATCTATGATTGAAATTTTGGCTTTGTTTGTGAAAAAATATAAGTTTTCAGAGCAGAAATCGGTAAATCTTTCATTTCTATCTCGTTTTACTTACTTTTCATTTTATTTTCAAATCGTCGGTCATTTTGGGAGAGCCTGTAAAATATTTATATTATTCTAGCTTTGAAATAAAGTATCAGTTTGTATTAAAGAATATTTTAGTTTATAAAATGCATTATTTTTAGCTTCTGATAGAAATATATTTGGTTACAATTTCAATAATTACAAAAGAAAGGAAACACGCACATTAACAAAACACAAAAAATAATAATTTAGGTTTTATTCGTTTCTACTAAAACTATTATTATTTCATATGAAACATGTAACTTATTTATACGAAATAAGTTAGTTAAGTTATACGAAATAAGTTACATTGTTTAAAATGTAATTAACTATGTAGATATATGATTATACTTATACAAACCAGCTGGTCTCCGACTACCAGTTGGTAGTCGGAGACCAGCAATATAAAATGAAAGAACAATGTAAAATGTCGACGAGTTTTTTCGTTCTTCTATGTGAGCCAAAATAGCGACATTCTGGCTTAAATTATTTTAGCGCCCCACTACGGTAAAAATTAATGAGTTAATCATTTTCTTTTATTGTTTTTAATAAAATTTTTAAAGTTCTTTATAATCGTCTGGTCATTTGCTTTATTCTAGTTGTATGAAATGCTTAGATGCTGAATCAATAAAGATTTTATTTTTGTGTTTATAGTAGAATTTATTATATGAAAGATTTAAATAAACGAGTAAATGAAGTATGACGGAAATACTTTTTACGCATTATAGAATTAAAATGTAAAATAAAAGAGATTTAGAGTTGATTACAAAATTTATGTTTCTGAAAAAATACACAGTATTAAAAAATTTCGAAACGCACTAACGTAAATTCACCCAATCCAATCTTTATTCGATAAATTTTATTAAAATAAAGCATAAAAACTCCGCTTTAAAACAATAAATTACAAAAAATTACTCTTCATTCCTTCATGCTACAAATATAATCACGCGGAAATAAATACAAAAATATGACAGAGATGCTACGCAATAAACCTTAGAGTGTCATCTATTTAAATCTTTTGAATTAACTAACAGTTTCCCTTAAGTGTTGCTGGAGGGTGCTGTAGGCAGCTGGGCCCTGGAGAAACTTCAAGAAACGCGTCGTCACGATGTCAGAGTGGATTGTTCGTAAGTATTATTGATCACGGTCAAAACTAAATTGATTTTAACTGTTATAAATTTCTTTAAGTTAAAAGAAAACACATATATAAAATAGAAAAATTATGCATTTTAAAGTAAAATGTAAATTAAAAAAAGAATAATAATTTAGCTTAATGGCGTTGTTGAAGAACTTAGAGACAATATAACCAAGTAAATGAGTATTTACGTTACAAAGTTAAAATGAGTATTTACGTTACAAAGGTAAAATGAGTATTTACATTAATTTGACGCGTTGAAACAGTATTTAAAATGAACTTTAGCTTGCCAACCAGTTTTTCTAGAATGTGTTTTGAGCTTAGATAGATGATTTTTGTTATTAAAATATTTTCTTTTATTAATATTGAAACCCTGGAGCTGAGACTTAACTGATCTAAGTCATAATTGTAATTGTGGGGCGTGGGGTAATCGACTATGTCAACTGTCATCTATGAAAAGGTACACCACTTCAGAACGAACGGAGTTAACATGTCATATATACTACTGAATTGAAATTATATTTTTGTAGTGGTAGATACACTACAGTAATAAACTCAAATATATAATTCATGAACGATTGGGGCATCGATTGGCTGCTGTTATCCAATGTATCATCTTCTACTTACCGGTTATGAGGAACATGCTTTGGCAGCTGATTTTTCAAGTTGTCACCCACACAAACATTAACACCTATGTTAAATGAGTACATATTTTAATACATACATATTTTAATATCGCGATACATTATCAAAAATATAACGTGGTAATTTCCCAATTAATCTAATATATACATTTGTATGAATATTTTTGTTAGATAAATGAAATTTAGCAATATTCACAATTATATCATATTCAATAATTATAGCGTTATAATATTCACGATATTGTTATATTCGATGCCCCTATGTGTATTATCGGTAACCCAGTAACCCATATAAATCAGAACCAGGCGTTGTTCTATTTGTATCTATTTGTGTTCTATTTGTATCAATAATTATCGCTCTGTATAATACTAACGATACTGTCATATTCGATGCCCCTATGTGTATTATCGGTAATCAATGATCTATATAAATTAGAACCTGCCGTTGTTCTATTTGTTGACAAACTTGGCTTCACGGTACAAATTACTGAAAAGTACTGATTTTTTAAAAATGAAGCTTATAATATTTTCGTTTAAAGGGATAATAATATAATATATAATAATATAATAAAGGATAATAATATAATAAAGGATAATAATATAATAAATGATAATAATATAAAGATTTGAACAAGTTGTTATTAATTATTGATATTAAAATGTCTTAGCATTAAAATATGATGGATTTAAAAGACTTGAGGAAATTGAAAATGCCTTTGGGAACAAATAAGAAAAAGCACACCCATATAGTATATACATATATATTTAACATTGCAACTGCTAGTGCTTTCATCCATTTTTATTTTTTAAATACTTTGCAAAAATGCTGTTTACATGACAGCGTATGTTTTATATCAAGTAGGTTCTCTTTACCTTAGGGTATGTTATTAGATCTTAATAGCTGTTAATATTATGTAAATAGCTGTTTATCATTGCTTTGACAACTTTGTTTCAAATAATAAGAGAAATTTAAATAACAACAAGAATTCAACAAATTTTTTTAAAACTGTTATGTCAATTAAGCAACTACAAATTTTTTTATAATTACAGCCATAGACAAAGCTAATAATAATTATGCAATCATCTGTAAAGACTCTATGTTGAACTTTTAAATAAGGAGTTAAAACATAGTAAAAATTTTGAGCTAAGTAATTTAAATAATAATATTATGATTAGAAATTTTTTAGCTTTATATAAGAGGTTAAAAATTAAAATTAACAATATGCAATATTCTTACTTTTTTATCAGTCCAAAATTATATAAAATACCTTTAAAATTTAGAACAATCACATGTGGGTCCAATACTTACCTAACTGAACTTGACACTATTTTCTCCAATTACTTAAATAAAATAACTAACAATATTATGAAGGAAGATTTTTCTTGGATTATAATTACTAATCAACTTATTTTATAATTCATTAAACGAAATAAAATGAATTCTATTGCCACTTTTGATTTCCAGGATCTCTTCAATAGCATTCCCCTTTCTAAACTGAAAGATGTTCTTTTGAGTTATTACTATGATTTTAAAATATCCTTAATTGTAATTTTGATTATTGGAAAATTCTAATTAATTTTTGTCTTTTCAATTATTATCTTCACAATGGAAAACATATTTTTATTCAAATTGATTGAATACCACAAGGATCTAATTTTTCCTCTCTCTTAGCTAACTCATTTTTACACGATTATGAAAAAAATTATACTCTTGATATTAAATTTGTTTTCAGATTTATTAATGATTTAATTATCTTTAATTTTCAAGATTTTACAATTTTGTTAAATAATAGTTACTCCAAAGAATTAATCTTTCAGAGTAATCATGATGATAATATTAATTTTAATTTTTTGGATTTGGGTATAATAAAAGATGAAAATATCTGCTTTGTTGATTTATGATTTAAAAGAAATGATTTTAATTTCAATATAAATAAACTAATTATTTGGAATTCTAATGCTTCTAAAAGCATTTCCTTAAGTACCATTTTTAGAATTAGAATGAATTTTTAGAATGAATAGAATTAGAAGAATATGAAGTAATGCTTGTTTATCCAAAAAGTAAATAGACAAACTGTTTCAAAATTTGATAAAAAACAATGGATTCTCAACTAATGTAATTAATTTCCATCTAAAATCGTCGAGTTAATTATATGTTATTATTATTAATGAATTTACTAAATACTTCTTCGTTAACCAAATTTATATTATTACCATGTGCAAATCCAATTCGGGCAAAAATCCGTGGTTAAAAATCTGAGGAAATCTGGCAAATCATGTTTCTTTTTTGAAATAAATGTTAATTTTCTAAAATCATTAAAATTGTATAATTAAATATCTTCCTTATTAATTATAAACTTTAAATTATCCAGTATACTATTATTACCTTGGGCACATCCAGTGTCGGGCTAATCCAAGGTAACTAGCGGATCAAACGCGCTTCAGAACTGAACTATTTCTTAATGTATTCTATTTTCGTTTCAACTTTTTAAGTGCTCCTCGCACTATTGTATTGGTATATTTTGCTTTGGTTATATCAATATTGGAAAGCACTCATTCTTGCTGATATCATTGTGTGAGCTGATGACGAGTTTATATATATATATATATATATATATATATATATATATATATATATATATATATATATATATATATATATATATATATATATATATATATATATATATATATATATATATATATATATATATATATATATATATATATATATATATATATATATATATATATATATATATATATATATATATATATATATATATATATATATATATATATATATATATATATATATATATATATATATATATATATATATAAATGCATAGTTTTTGTCTGTTAGAAAATTATCATATTAGATTACATATATCACATACAATGTGAGCAATACATCACATACATACAGCAAGTGAGGTATACGAGAGAAAAAAACAATTTTGCGCAACGTTGCACACTTTTTGGTGCAATGAATCGAACAATCTCCTTACTATAATGTTAAAATTGTTTTAATAAATTTGAATGCAACTATTACCATTTTTATTCCGGATGAAAAAATCTTCTTAAATCTCAAAGATTGCCTGAATCCAATATTCTAAGATTATCTTTCTTTTTAGCAAATTTTGGTGCTCTAAAGAGAAATCCGAACTCTAAAAACTTTGTAATCCGAGGAGAGAGAAGTTTTTGAAGCGTTAAATCCGGATGTGTTTTCAGTAATCCCTTTTGTTTGATGAAAAAAAAAAGAATTATGAAGAAAATCCCTTTGTTGGATGATGAACCTGATCCCAGTAGTTGTTTTTCTCTCATTCAATTTCTTTTTATAAACTAAGAATTTCAGAGAAAGGAGCAAAGAATGATGAATTGTTACAATTTCGTTGAGGTGTTTACATTTTTGTTTTTAATTCGTGAGTTATTAGGGTAAATGAAATTTATATTCCTAATAACAGCAAATTCGAAAAAGAGATGACTAGTCTTGGATAGCTATATTTTCAATTATGCTGTGTAAAAGCTAACTTTTAGTTATTTTTGAGACGCTTCTGTAAACTTTCTAAAAAAAAGCGAGCACTCTAAATAACTTTATGTTTAATGATCAGAATTTCACGCATTTATCTTAGTGGTTCATGGACTAGTGCCGACTATTATTTGATTAAAAACTTTATTCGTTTCAAAAATATGCAAATTGAAAATAACAGTCGACATGCTTCAAGCGCTCAAAAAAAAGCTCCCATTTTCCAGATTTTCCAAACGTGAATGAGAAGAAACAAAACTGATTTGAAAAACAAAACAAAGTTGCCAACGAAAAATAGAAAAACGAAGGGGACAAACAAAACTAAAAAACCCCAGTAGTCAAGAGAGAAAAAAGATGAAACATAGTTTAAGTTCAAAAATGAAATTTTGAACCTGATAATCTATAACCGGTTTGTTTCGGAACTGCTAGTATATGTTCATGTAGCATATGTTCATATGCTTATGTGCATGTGACAACGGGAGTGAGCGAGTGGGAGTATGGTGAAGTGGCTAAGGAGAGAGCTCAATAAATACGAATAAATTCCATTACTAGTAAAAAATAGTTCAATTCGATAAGTCTTAGGCAAATTAGAAGAAGTATCGGGGAACTTTCAATTGTAACTCAAGTTCTTTTGCTATTTACTCATACTGAAAAGCAAAAGAATCTAAACAGTATGGCTTGAATCATATTTGTTATTTGGCTAATAACTAAACTAATTATTGAATTAGGAAGACAAATCTATTTGTAACATGTCATGGTTTTTAGTCTTAATTTTACATTTCAGTCTGGTAAAAAAATCTTTTAACTCCCTTACTCTAAACTGTATTATTAAAAACAAAGTGACTGTGTTTGTGTGCAATATAATTACGACTCTAAAAATGAAACGAATAAATTCCATTACTGATAAAAAAAAATAGTGTAATTCGATAAGTCTTAGGCAAATTAGAAAAAGTATCGGGGAACTTTCAACTCAAACGCAAGTACTTTTGCTATTTACTCATGCTGAAAAGCAAAAGAACCTGAGCAGTATGGCTTGAATTATATTTGTTATTTGGCTAATAACTAAACTAATTATTGAATTAGGAAGACAAATCTATTTGTAACATGTCATGGTTTTTAGTCTTAATTTTACATTTCAGTCTGGTAAAAAAATCTTTTAACTCCCTTACTCTAAACTGTATTATTAAAAACAAAGTGACTGTGTTTGTGTGCAATATAATTACGACTCTAAAAATGAAACGAATAAATTCCATTACTGATAAAAAAAAATAGTGTAATTCGATAAGTCTTAGGCAAATTAGAAAAAGTATCGGGGAACTTTCAACTCAAACGCAAGTACTTTTGCTATTTACTCATGCTGAAAAGCAAAAGAACCTGAGCAGTATGGCTTGAATTATATTTGTTATTTGGCTAATAACTAAACTAATTATTGAATTAGGAAGACAAATCTATTTGTAACATGTCATGGTTTTTAGTCTTAATTTTACATTTCAGTCTGGTAAAAAAATCTTTTAACTCCCTTACTCTAAACTGTATTATTAAAAACAAAGTGACTGTGTTTGTGTGCAATATAATTACGACTCTAAAAATGAAACGAATAAATTCCATTTCTGATAAAAAAAAATAGTGTAATTCGATAAGTCTTAGGCAAATTAGAAAAAGTATCGGGGAACTTTCAACTCAAACGCAAGTACTTTTGCTATTTACTCATACTGAAAAGCAAAAGAATCTAAACAGTATGGCTTGAATCATATTTGTTATTTGGCTAATAACTAAACTAATTATTGAATTAGGAAGACAAATCTATTTGTAACATGTCATGGTTTTTAGTCTTAATTTTACATTTCAGTCTGGTAAAAAAATCTTTTAACTCCCTTACTCTAAACTGTATTATTAAAAACAAAGTGTCTGTGTTTGTGTGCAATATAATTACGACTCTAAAAATGAAACGAATAAATTCCATTACTGATAAAAAAAAATAGTGTAATTCGATAAGTCTTAGGCAAATTAGAAAAAGTATCGGGGAACTTTCAACTCAAACGCAAGTACTTTTGCTATTTACTCATACTGAAAAGCAAAAGAATCTAAACAGTATGGCTTGAATCATATTTGTTATTTGGCTAATAACTAAACTAATTATTGAATTAGGAAGACAAATCTATTTGTAACATGTCATGGTTTTTAGTCTTAATTTTACATTTCAGTCTGGTAAAAAAATCTTTTAACTCCCTTACTCTAAACTGTATTATTAAAAACAAAGTGACTGTGTTTGTGTGCAATATAATTACGACTCTAAAAATGAAACGAATAAATTCCATTACTGATAAAAAAAAAATAGTGTAATTCGATAAGTCTTAGGCAAATTAGAAAAAGTATCGGGGAACTTTCAACTCAAACGCAAGTACTTTTGCTATTTACTCATGCTGAAAAGCAAAAGAACCTGAGCAGTATGGCTTGAATTATATTTGTTATTTGGCTAATAACTAAACTAATTATTGAATTAGGAAGACAAATCTATTTGTAACATGTCATGGTTTTTAGTCTTAATTTTACATTTCAGTCTGGTAAAAAAATCTTTTAACTCCCTTACTCTAAACTGTATTATTAAAAACAAAGTGACTGTGTTTGTGTGCAATATAATTACGACTCTAAAAATGAAACGAATAAATTCCATTACTGATAAAAAAAAAATAGTGTAATTCGATAAGTCTTAGGCAAATTAGAAAAAGTATCGGGGAACTTTCAACTCAAACGCAAGTACTTTTGCTATTTACTCATGCTGAAAAGCAAAAGAACCTGAGCAGTATGGCTTGAATTATATTTGTTATTTGGCTAATAACTAAACTAATTATTGAATTAGGAAGACAAATCTATTTATAACATGTCATGGTTTTTAGTCTTATTTTTACATTTCAGTCTGGTAAAAAAAACTTTTAACTTCCTTAATCCAAACTGCATTATTAAAAACAAAGTGGCTGTGTTTGTGTGCAATCTAATCACGACCCTGAAAATGAAACTGTGAAAGTACTTTTCTTCATAAACAAAATGAATGGTTAGACAGCCACAGTCAAAACTGGTTCATCTTTGTACTAATAATGCCTGTTAACAAAAAAAACCTACACTAGTTTAATGAGTTTAGCTTCAGAGATTTAGCTTTTTGAAGTAAACCTCCTCTTTAAGTTTTTAAGCTTATTTGGATTATTATGGTTTTAAGATTATTATGGTGGGGAACATCATGACTTCTATGTAAGCAAAAAGATATTTTTGTACATTCTAAAGCTATCTGGAATAAATTCTGGAGCGTTGTTATATCGAACAATCTATATAATATAATATTATATTATCGAACAATTTAATATAAAAATGTCATATTTGGAAAAAAATTGACTTATCTTCACCTCTAATACAAACTAAGAAGAGATAAGATAAAGCAGAACTAAAATGCGTTCGGTCACTACTTTATTGGATTAAAACGTGTAATTCAACAAAAAGGAAAGCTTTTATGAGTTTTTGTGTCGACTGCTTTATGACAGTTACTTTTTATTCTCTTAAATCCATTTATCATCAATAATTTTTTTTCTACAAATTCTTCTCTTTAGCGAATTCTTCATCAATTTCCACATGTTGATTTGATTGAAAAATGATCGATGCGTTCGCAGTGGTTGAGCAAAATTCTCATCATCCTTCCATGGTTGATTTTTTATCCTCTCTAGCAAAGAAAAGTTTTCTATTATTCTTCAATGACTGATTTTTTTTCAACCGTAGAGAAATATCTCCATAATTTTGCAAATATTGATTTTTCAAGTAGTTGAATGAATTCTCCATAATTTTTAAATGGTCAAAAAAATTCCTGATCTTTTAATGACTAATTTCTTTTCAGTGTTGAGCGAATTCTCCATCATTTTTTGATGGTTCATTTTTCTTCTCCAATGGTAGAGAGAATTTCTCATCACTTAACGAAGTATGATTTTTTTATATGGTAGAAAAAATTCTTTATAATTTTCTAATAGAAAGTATTTCACTCATTCAATGAATTTAATTTCATTTTTATTTTCAATGGTTGGATGAACTCCCAATGAATTTTCAATAATTTATTTTCTTCAATAGTCAAGTAAATTTTTCATAATTTTTCAAAATCTTGTTGATTAAAGCCTTATCAGAAATCTCTATCTGGAGAATATCTCTTGCCTTCCGGATTAGCGTATTGCTGCATTCGACAGGTAATAATTTGCTCAATTGGTTCATAGTAGTCACGAGGTTACTGTTTATCTTATAATTCTTCTGCAGTATTTTCTGCATTATTAGTCAATTGATATTTTTTGGAATGTATTTAGTTTCTGAGCATTTACCTTCTTCTAAATAAATGGAGTTAACAGGAAATATTATTTGCTGAATAGTGGCCACAAAGGAAAGACATTTGTCTTGTGGTTCAAAAAACTCTTCTGGCTATACTTTTTCAAATTCTTCAGCTACTCTTGAAAATATCTCACAACTCTCGGCGTACACTTGATATAATTCAGAGAGAGGAAAGTGATTAAAGTGATCATCTGGCTTAATAAAAAGTCTTCGAAGAAATTGAAAAACTTCAATCATCTTTCTTTTATTTGGTGCAGGTTCCACGCATATCAACTTCTCCGGAATCATAAACGCTGGTGTCTTATGTTTCAGTTCGAAAAAATGTTGTTAGGGGTCCTTGAGGGAAAAGAAAGAAGAACTCCAGCTCTTCGAATACGTAATGCGATGTAATGCTTCGGATGTTTGTAATACTTCCACTTATGCGAGGATCAGCTCGGTGCGGCATGGTCCACCAGGACGATAACTTACAGGGTAAGCATCATACTCAGATTTGGCGGAGTATCATATGTACTAAGATCCAGGGCATGCGCATAAGATCAAAGTGTCAGTCAGGAGGTACGTCACCTGTGAACCGACTATTGGACAATTCAAATATGGTTGAGTATGTTGCCTCCCGCCATTGTATTCTTCCTTTTTATGGTGAAATGTGTTAGAAGATTTAATCAACATGGATGATAAAAATGTTATAGTACAATGCGGTTTATCAACAGTGTGAAAAGGCAGAAAAAAACCAATAATAAATAAAAGATAACTTTTCCTCTCCTCCCCAACTGTTCCCCAACCACATGGTGGGAAGAGAAAAGGGCGTAAACCCATTTGAAGAGCTTCTGCTGCTGTGCCAATAAATGTTATATTTCTTTTATACACAGGGACCACACCAGCCTTTGGTGGGTTGATTTACACTATGTCTATGGAAGCTAGCCATCTTCCCTTTTATATAGTCTTCGCCTAAGGGTACTAGGAGGGGATGCTAATTTCAAACCTAAATTCATCGTTGCTATATGGAGTGCAATCAGGAACTATAAGTTTAGTTCGTGTTCAAATATCAATTATTCGCATTTTCTTTAAACACTATTTGCTTCTAGTATTTCTTTGAGTTTTCTCGTAGTCTATTAGCGATTTTATCCACTTCTTTGGATATTGTTCTATCAGTATCATCAGGTCTTTTCTCTGAGTAATTTTCTTCTATTACTATTGGTGTTTTAATAAATTCCTTACGATTTTCAATGAAATTGGAAGACTACTTAAATATATCAGGGTGACATGGGTCTGGTTTATTGACAACGACTATGAAATCTCAATAAACTTGTTCCATTTGCATTTAATGGCGACTAATATTTAAAGCGACAAATAATTTTTTCTAAATTGAAGTATCCTTTCTCATCAACCATTCAATGATAAATCATTGCATAAAAATATTTTCAATTGCCTGAAAGGATATTCATCCGGAATGATTTCGATCCGGATAGTACCCTTGTGATAAGGCACCCGTATACCCTGTTTACTTTATACTTTACTTAATACTTTATATTTTACTTAACGAGATACTTTACTTTTATAAATGCTTTAATTTTTACATAACATTACCTTTTACTTTGATTTGCTTTTTACTTTATACAATTTTTGTATAACCCCATACATTTCTTCTTACATTATTCTTTACTTCATATTTTACTTTACTTTTTGCTTTATGATACTTTATTTTCCATTTTTCATTATTTTTTACTTCAAATTTCATACTTCGTTTTACTTTAGGCCTTACTTTATTTTACACTTTACATTTACTCTTTACTTTATTATGCTTCACGCTTTACTTTATTTTATGCCTTACTTTACTTTTTATTTTCGTCTTCATTTTCTACTTTACGCTCTATATTTTATACTTATATTTTACGCTTATTTCTACTTCATATTTTAAGCTTTATTTTACACTTGAGTTATTGTTTCTAGCTTTATTTAACTTGCACTTACTTGCTTTGCTTTACACTTAACTTACTTCACGCTTTACCTTTTACTTTACGCATTTTTTATTTTATGCTTTATTCTACTTCATATTTTAAGTTTTAGTTTTTGCTATATTTTACTTTTACTCTAGCTTCAAAATTTGCCTTCTCATATATGCTAATTATGGCGTAACTCATACATTTTGAAAAATAAGTTCTATTGTATGTTAAATAGAATAACTTAGGTTGCCTATTCTAAGCACCAAAATGTTTAAAATGGGCTTTATATTTCTCAAGTTGTTTTTGAATTTAAATTTTTTAAGTTGCTCGCCCATATCTTCGAAAACAGTTGAATATGTGGTTTAAAGCTATTTTTTTGTAAAATAAAATCTATCAAAAAAATTAGTTTTCAATGTTAAAAGTATTGTTTTCTTGTTTATAATAATTCGTTCTGACCATGCTTAATCATATTAGATAGGCCTTCGATCATGCTTAAGATTTTTTTGCTCGAGGTTGCCTTTTTTAAGCACTTTTTATTTCTTTTTTAAACACCTTTTCTTCATTTTAAAAACTTTTCTCTTTTTCTACTTAAACATGGTTGCTGAACACAGAAGTCAAAGGATATGTTTATCCTAACCTCAATTGGGTACTTGCAACAAGAAAACAAGACGATCACTGATACTCAGACAAGTGATCCATGATTTCAGCCCCAGCTGATCGCTTATAAAAAAGATGGCTTGTTAAAGCCGAGCTTAGTTTCTCCACATAAGTTGGAGTGTTAATTAACGTGAAGTTAACTAACTAAAACGCCTTATCCCACATTGAATTAGTTAAAACTAGTAGGCTGAGCCCCCTGCTCGCTAACGCTCGCCAACCCGAGAAAATTGCTACGCAATCTTATATGGTTTGCTTCGCAAACCAAGATCGCTTCGCTCTACTAACTGAGGTACATTGCAAATGCACAAAATTCTAAGAATTCAAAACAATCATTCAAATCCTTATGACAACTTTTTTTTAAAAAAAAAATTACATCTTTTTAGTAAATACTAAGTCATTAAAATAAATTTAAATTCAAATAAATGACATGTAATTCGTTGAACCTATTAGAAATGTGCTTTAGTATAAAATCTTAAAGCGTAACAGCACGACTGAGACTCATTTTTCAATGAATAACTAATAACAATAATAAAACGAATAAATTCGTGATATAAATCAAAAATCGTCAAATAAATTCGTAATATATAAATTCATGAAAAAAGGCGCTTTCAACAAAATACTAAAATGGAGATCAATCGACAAAGACAACTCACTTCTGCCTAGTTTAATAGTATGAGATAGCCGCAGCTGATAGGGTGAATTTCGGAAGAGATCACATTTGGTGAGAATGCTCTCTCTGGTTATTTCAGTTTCCGTTTTTAAAAGCGCTATATGTTGAGTCACCTCAGCTAGTTTCGGCTTGTGACATTTTTAGCGGCAATCATTAGTCGATTTTCTAGCGTTGCCATTCGGGGAGTTGTAATGAGGCTTTTTTTGTCGTTGTGTAAGAGAAATATATATATATCGATATAATTTCTTCTCGTCTACGTCTTTAACTTAACTTACATTTAATATTTGTTTGTGTATTTAGAGTTCCTGAGTTACTCTTCTAACTTTTAGCTATCTAACAAAACGGATTTATATAGCAGAAACTTTAGTATAGCCTAACCCTTTTGAAAAAATTGAAATGATCCTAACTAGCCTAAATCCACAATAATGCAAAAAATCTATGCATGTTCTTACACTCATTTCACTTTCATGTCCATACTGTCAAGTAAGTGTGATGTTGGGCAAACACACCAGTCGGAAATTCACCGGATTCGTTATTTTTATCTGTTGTTATATTGTTAAGTTTTCAAATTTTGCTTAATACCTGCTGATACAAAAAGTGTGCGGAATAAGTAGAAATTACCAGCAAAATTAACTGCAAATTCTGGCAAAATTAAAAATATTGCACTGATCACCAAATGAAAAAAAAATCGCTAATAAAATTGACAGAACAATATACTTTGCAATATCATTTTGCAACTTTTATTTCATGTAACAGTTCTCTTCCAAAAATTGATTCAAGTACAAATATAAAAAACAGAATACATCGTTTTTCACTTTTGAATAATATTTTAAATGATATTTTTTTTAGAAAAATTATTACATAGAATAGAATAATAACTATAGTAGAATAATTATTATCTAAAATAGAATAATTATTATTTAGAATAGAATAATAATTACCGTAGGAATAATTATCTAGAATAGAGTAATAATTATAGTAGAATATAAGAAAAGACTTTTGGGGGACTCTAATCTTTGCACTAGCACTGCATGCATAGTTCACGACAACAGCAACAACAATATAAGAAAAAAATTCAGTAGAATAAATATTATGTAGAATGAGAATTAATTTTTTTTTCTTGAATAATACCTAGAAATTATTCTATTGTAATTATTGATTGTAGCAAATGTTTTAGAACGAAGCTCGGAAACTAGTTTTAAAAAATAAAAAAAATATTTTATCTTCTTAGGCAAGGATTGAGTACTTTATGTAACAGAATTATGTTGCGAATTGTTATGTTGGAAAAAATAACTTTATTTTGATTTTAAGTAAAATAACAAAAAAAAAACATCAAATTATTTAGATGGTCTTTTTATAAGAAAAGATGGCAGGTAGGTACTTTATTTATGTTTCACAAGAGTTGCATAATGGGCTATCAGTGATGGTCTGAAAACATCCTTGAGGATGATCCGATGACATGCTATGACAAATTTAATCCTCTGCAGAGAGGATGGCACCCGTGCTTTGGTAGCCAGTTGACGTGAGTGCTAAGTCGAGCACTTTACGATAGAATAGTCTAATGAGGACAGATACCGCGTACCTTCGGTCCTTACGCAGGCTAATCAAAGTGGCCATCCACCCCTTACTGATTGCTGCTAGTGATGCTAACGGTGTTCTACTGGGAATCGTGTCTTTGCGATCAGTCCATTGCGGGACTTTACAAAGAAAGAAAAATAATTTATTTTCATTTCAAAAAGTTAATTTAAAGGAAATATTTCGAACCACTATTTCTTCTAAATGTGAAAACATGTGGGATACAGTTTATTCCGTTATTTACATTGAAAGAATTATTATGTCTTTAAAAAACTTCATAATTAACTGAAAAAAAACTAAATAGATCAAAAAAATATATAAACAAACGAGCTATTGATCAAAATTATTTTTCTTAGTTTTATATAAAAAACAAGTTTAAAAAACTTGAATTTTTTTTGAAGTTCTAATTGAATTCTTCTCTTCGTAACAAATAACTTTTAAGCCATCAAAGCAGGAAGGAAATTTGAAAGGCTATTAAAATGACAAAGAAATGAAGCATGTTTTTAAAAAAACAAGTATAAAAAAAACAGCTTTGGAAATCCTTTTTATTCAATTCACTTTTGTTCAAGTATAATTGAAAAAGATTAGCATAACTACTCTTATTGAAATCTTAAAAAGAGAAGAAAAAAGCTTCTCCAGGAAGTTGACTAATACAGATGAGTTACAATAAAGAAACTTTTTTTTCTTTGTAAATTACAATACTAACTATCACCATTAAAAAACTTCTAAGACACAGTAATTTAAAACATTTAAAAGTATACAATTTTTAAGTTTTTTTTTCGTTTATTGTATTTGAAAAGGGAAATATTTTTATTTTTACAGTAAAGGATTAAATGACTTTTTTAGAGTTTCTTTATAATTTATTTTATAAATAAGTATTGTATTTCTACCGCCTTTCTGTTTTTAATAATCAAAACAATGTGATCAGCATTATTAGAAATGAAAACTTTCGATTTCGATTTGATTGAAGTCTAGACATTAAAGTCTGAATTTAAAGTATGTATCTAGGGATGAATAATAGAATCTTTAGATATGACGGACAGAATTTCTAGTGTGTCTGATGTGATTTCAAAGTTTGCTTGATAAGATCCCTATACATGACAAATAAGATTTTTAAATATTATTTTGCTTAAAAACCGTAAATGAACAACCCACTCAATTTTGAATTTATGACTTGTACTAATTTTCAACTCTGTAGATTTGTAATTTTGAGCCCAATCCAAAAGACAAGGGAACACCTGAATCAGGTATTGGGAGAAATTTGCCTTCGTGGAGAACTTTCTGATAGAGATAAAAACCACGAAAACCCCACACGATCAGCCTGACGGCATTGGGACTCTAACTAATGATGAGTCTACCACTGGGGATATTTAACGTCAGTATTGAGGTCGGTGCGAGCTGAGTGCGGAATTCGTATCAACCAGCTATCGTTCGGATTCATCTCATTGGGAGGTGAGAGCTCCATCCCCTGAGCCACCCCGTCTCCTTAAATATGATTTGCAAGATTCTTAAATAGAACTGATGTGATTCTTAAATCTGGTAAATGCTATGATTAAATTCCAAGAAGATTTTGAACTGCATTCAAGAGATTTAATCTTGCTGCCTTGTTTAGTAATCAACGAGGATCGAACTCATGACCTACTGTGCTCTGGAATCAGTTCATAAAATAAAGTTACTAATAAAATTCAGATGCCTAATGTACTAATGTAATCAGGTATTTAATAAATCAAAGGCATTCAACATAAAGATATCATAGTAAGCGAAAGTTTCAGTAAACCAATATTTTTTCAATGCTTTAAAACTAGAATCATTGTTAATCACGTCGTTCCTGGTTCAATTTAGCCCTACAGCTTCTAGAGCATTCGTCATACTCATGCAATGAATATCAGTTAATGAAGTACTGTATTGATTTTGTTACAGAATATGCGCATGGGAACAAAGAAAGTACGATACATCACTATTTTTTTTAGTAAATTTATTTTATTATCAATCGTATGAGTCAGTTCCACCTTTCGCGGGATGATTCAAATTTTCAATTATCGATCCCATATAAATTATATTTTTCGCTCCCTTGAAATTTTCGAGCTTGACTGTTTAGTGGCAACGCATCAATAAGTGTAAAACTAATTCATTTCTTTTGCCCAAAAAATATTTTATTTCTCATTTTACACTCCAGCTGTCAGTACCAGGATATTTTTAAGGTACTTTTAGATAGTTAGTTTATTTTAAACTAGATGTCAGCACTAATCAAATACGTGTATTTGGCAAAATAGGCACTTTTATGACAGTTTTCTTGAAAATTAACCGATTGTTAAGGGGTTAATTAAACACTCTTTAGCAGCAAGTAAAGTTCCTTCTTTGCATAGTATTTGTCAAAATTTCTTGTGAAAGATTTTGTATTTAGATTTCTTTTGAACACTATTTGATTTTAAGCACGAAAACTAAAACATGTATAAATAGCAGAACGTTATTCAATCAGCGCCAACAAGTTATTCCGTCCACCTTATGAAGCCATTTTGTATCGTTCCGCTGGGTACATTTTGTAGCTAAAAGGGCTAACCATTCAATCTCATAATCGGCTGAATCGGGATTCGAATGCCAGCGTTGATATTGAAATATTTCGTTTATTCCTCTACATGAAACGTTTCTTGCATCCTGCAGTCTTCAATCGATGACCCTTGACAAAACACTCTGCAGCTACAAGTAAAGTTATTTTTTGCGTAGTATTTGTCAAAAATGTTTATGACAGATTTTGTATTCCGATTCTTTTCCCACACTATTTCATTTTAAGAACGAAGACTAAAACATGTTTTAATATCAGAACGTTATTTATTACATGCAGATTTCAAGTCAAATCTCAACCTGTATTATGTATATCTTCTACTATCTTCATCATAGATACAGAAAACGTTTACAACTTAAGTAAATGCATTAATTGAACTCCCGATCAAATACACGTTCTAAGCTCCGCAGAGAAAAATAGTCTTACTTTTTTTACCATGAACATTACAAGACAGTAAAATTAAATGCTCCTCGCGAATAGCTAAATTAGATAAGCTAATTTAAAGCAGCTTAAAGCCATGAACAAATCAAGTATTGCTTCTTTAAATTATGCAATTCCTTAGTCTCGAGAAGAATTCCAATGGAACTTAGAAGAGATTACTCTTTCAAAACCGTTACTCTTGATTAAAAACCTTGAGCGAAAAGAGTTCTTGAAAGTTTTGCCTTCGTTCATTATTATTTTATTGTTACGAGAGCTTTTATTCCCCTAATGAGAATAAAGCTTCTCGAATGTTGCCAGATGCACGGTTGCCGTTAACAACTGCAGAAGAATTTATTTGAAAGAAGTACTGTTTTATTTAACTTATTGAGAGAAACATGATGTAGTTCAGCATTACGAATCATTATATTTCGAATTACAGATACAATGTTTTCCGTAACGACCACCTTTCATAGATAATTCAGAATCCTAGTCAAAATAAGAATTTAATATCAGTATTATTCCTTTATATTTTATAAATTTGAGATTCTTTTCTTCTTCAAAAGTCAAGTTTGTGATGGTATAGATTTTTATATGGTATTATATACTTATATATCTCATCTTATGTTTTTATGTTTCGTTTTTCTTTCCCGTTGAATTTTTTTTGGCTCTTTGGTAACAAAAGAACTGACAACTGAAATAATAAGCGAGTGAGCAATCATAGACATGGATGCTTAACTGTACGTATTTTCAAATTTCAGAATGAAAATTTTTTTATTACTTGAGCAATGATAAACTGGAACAATCTGAGAGATAAGTTGGGAAGAACTGAAAAGCCAATAGCTCATGTTAGTTGTTATATATTTTAATTTTAATTGTATTTATCAATTCATTCAAGTTCAATAATAATTTTAAGCTATATTTCAGTTTTAATAATGCTTCATAATTACGGCTAGAAAGAGATTCATATTATCAACATTTATCAGTCAGCTATATATTTTTTTTCCTTTTCTTTGGTTTTCATTTTACGAGTTAATTTTTCAGTAAGGGTTTAACGAGTTTGTGTAAGAATAACAAATATTTTGTCTTTCCAAACACTGAAATTTATAATTTTGTATACTTAAAACAGCAAGACAAATAAAATGAATTAAAAATTTATAAATCATAGGTTTCATAGGATGTTCACATTGCATGTTTTTAGAGCCTCGTTGTGTGAAGAGTATCAGCATTTTACAAAGCTAGACTAAAATGCGTAAGTATCCAATTAGCGAGCTAGGTGAGCTAGATTGCGAAGCAATCCTAAGTGAACTGACAAAGCAGTCCCTGGTGCTGAGGATTGTGGCGAGTAGGGGGTGAGTCTTCTACATTGTTAGAAATTTCTCGGTAAAAATGGTTAAATAGCAATTTATTTAATTGCTATTTTGTCATATTTAACCAAATTAGTCAAATAAAAGAAGTTGATATTGAAGCTGGTAAATATGAGAAAAAAATTCATAATTTTTTTCCTTATACCTCTGGTTTAACAACCAGAATTTAATCCGCTCTAACAAGTTATTCCGCCCACCCAATAAAGCCATTTTGTTCCGTGCCGCTGGGTTCATTCTGTAGCTGAAAGGGCTAACCTGTCAATCTCATGACCGGCTGAACAGAGGTTAGAATGCCAGCGTTGATACCGCAATATTTCTTCCATTCCTTCACTACATGAAACTTTTATTGCATCTTGCACTTTTCAATCTGTGACCCTAGGCAATTAGAATACGAAACTATCTTTCACATATGAATGGCGTAGCACCCACAGACCTCCAATGTTCTCTTAAGTTTCATTTTTACGGCTCAGAAACTATGGTAGTTGCAAATGGTTACAAAACCGTATAGTTTTGTATTCACGGTTTTTTAACTGTACCGATCGTAAACAGTTTCAGAACCGTATTGGTAAAGAAATGTTCCTAACCATAAACTCTATGCTTAATCGGATGGGCAGACTGTTACTGGTTAATATATCGTAATATCAGAATGAAAATTCTAACAGTGTAGTGTTATATGGTGTTATACACTAATTATCATAAATTAAGAAAAATTAAAAAAAAAAGCGAAGATAACTCTTACAAAAATAAACCAATCCTAATGAAATTTGAATCTGCTTTCTAACCAACAACTAATAATGAAAAGCCAATGAGAAAAGCAACAAATAAAAATAAATTAAAAAATTTGGAATTATTTTGGCGTTTTTGCATTAGTATATGTCGTAATTGTGTGTAACTTAGTAGTGTTGATAAATTACGGTTTATTGATAATTTAATTTTTTTCACCCCTTACGAAGAACGGGTATTCAGCTAGTAAGTATTTAAAATTAGGCTCGAAATTTAAGAATATAATGGGAAAAATCCTTTAGTAATTATTTAGTTATATTGTGAAAACCAGTTTCAAAATGTATTTTAAAATCAAGGAGGTGTTTATTTATCATATTTATCAACAAAGGGGAATAAAACTTTCGACTTAAAGACTTTTTCAAACTTACAATGGGTCATACAATGTTTTTAAATCAAGATAAAATGCTATTCAATGTTTTCAAACTAATGCTTAACATTTTCTTTTGCTAAGCTCCTTAATTATCAGAAAAAGCTTCTAAAGCTATAGACTAAGCTCTTTAATTATAGGAATGTAGCAATAAAATCTAATGTGATACTGAAGCTTTGTTGTGCTAAATCTCTCCCAGACATTCCATATTGGTTGATAGGACACAAAACCCATCATTTGACTGGTTTATTTAAAATTGTTTTTTGCAACTTTTTAATTGACGCGACTTTGCCCAATATAAAAGTCTTTAGCATAGTAACACTGTATTCAAGTGGACGAAAACGTTTCCTTAACGTCAATTTATAATAGACCTGAAAATTTAAATTTTCAGTTAGTACTCAGTGACTGGTAGACTCTAATAACTTAGTAGCCACTTTTTTCTTTAAACCTATTGAGTCGGTGACAGATATCAATAGATGTTTTTTTTAATAGCCACCTTTTGCGAACCTTTTTTTTTAGCTTGGATTAAAATGTATTTAAAAAAAATTCATATCAAAAATAATCTAAGGCTGTAAAAGGTTAATTTAACAGTAAAAACAATATTTAGTTGAACATAATGAAACTCAAAAACTTTATTTAAATATATTTTTCGGGGCAAAATACATTTAATTTATCCATTACAACTTTGAAATATGTGAATTGTTAAAAAACTCTTCTTTCACATGAATCTTTCAATCAGAAATTGGGATTCTGGAGGATCAAAAATTTGAATGGAGACATTCGACGTTTTAATGAAAATTATGTTTTCCAAAATCTTTCTGTATTGATGTACTTTTATCATTAAATTATATATAAAAAAAAACCCAAATGAAAGAGAGTGACAAGTTGTTTAATTAATTTAAGTCGCCACTTTTTTATTGATTAGCAAAGTGGCGAGTGCTTATTTTCAGGTCTAATTTCTAGCATTATAAAACAGAAATTTGCAAGGTATATTCATCAAAAAATAATTAAACTTGTTTGAAATATACATAGATTTTTATTTTTAGTCTGTTTATTATGTACTGAATGTAATAATAGATGTAAATGTACTGCATCATTATTTTATATATTCAATTGCGCCTATAAAAACGAAAGTTCCTTTTTATTAAAAAAAAGATGGTAGAGCAATTTTTCTTGTTACGATTAATTTTGAAGAAACAAGATAACTCTGTTTACAATATTACATATTAATACTAGAAACATTATTGTATACAATTTTCACATTTCACATATTCACATTTTGTTTTTATAAACTGATAAAAAACGCACGGTAAAAACTATTAAATTGAATTATGGTAAAATTTAAAGTGTTTTTGGCTCTATGGGAATGCCAAAAAACTCGGTAGCTTTAACTGATGTGTTTTGGAAATGATTTTGGCAAAATTGACAAGAAAATACTTTTTTATAATCAGTTATAAAATTTGGTTAATGCGGTAAAATATGGTAATTTCGCCATTTATTATAAATTGTTATTATAAAAACCATTTATTCGGCCAAAATTACTTTTCCGTTATGCATGTTTTACTAAATGTGTGGTTATAAGAACTATAATTTTGAAAAACAATATTTCCGGAATTTCCGGTAAACTGTTACTACATGAACGGAAAACATATTAAACGAATGATTTAAGTGCTGTATATTTTGGTTTTTATTACCAAAATTATGCTCTTTTTTTTTAACGAAAATGTCATTACCATAAAGTACATTAATTTACCAGAATTTTTTGCTCCGTGTATAAATATATATAATCGAATTCTATCCAATGTCGGATAGAGTTTGTTAAAAATTTCTGTTATACTTTTTTCCGATACGTAGCAAAATATTATATATTTCTTTTACTTTTATGTTTAAAAAAAATGCCGTATCTGCTCTTTATTGCAACATGGTAAAAGCAAGTAAAATGACAATTCATAGGTTTGGCAAACTTTTACGCCTTTTCATACAGCAAAGTTATCAAAATATAAACAACCAATAAGTATAATCGATTATGTATAGATTTTGAAAGATATTTCTGAGATGAATATGTTAGTTTGAGTAAAAAAAGGTCTACGAATTTTGCTTACCGTGTCGAGAAAAAATAATTCGTACAAATAAATAAACGAATTACAAAGCACAAAGACGTATGTCAGTTCATTTCCAATTAAAATAATATACATTAAAAGTAAGTTTTATATTCTAGTACTCTGTCATGTAATCCTTATCACTAACATACACTGAGAAAAAAGTAGGGTCAAAACTCCAGAATATAGTAAAATTTACCGTATGTCTGGCTTTATCAGAACATCAAAATTTTGGTAATTTTTACTGAAGCTCTTTGGGAATGATTTTGGTAAAAATAATTATAAATATATTTTTTTATCATAGGAATGTTTGTTTAACACATGTTTGATAATGAATGAGGTAACATTCATAACATTTTGTAATTTTATCATTCAGACTTAGAGCATGGCATAAAAACCATTTATTCGGTGAAGTTTACTTTTCAGTTCCGAAATTATTACTAAATGCGTAGTGATGTGTCGTGGTGGTGTCAACTGTTTGAAGAGTAACATAAGTCACGGAATTCGAATTAAGTTAAATGATACTGATTTCATTTTCTTTTTCCAAGAATAATGAAACGAAAACTCAAGGTTGAGAATTTAAAAATAAATAAATTGAAGTATGCCAGTTATCACATTTCCGTTTTAATGTATTTTTACAGCAGTAAATTGTTGACCATGAGAAAGATCCAGAACTATAATTTTAAAAACTAGAATTCTTGTTAAACTGTTGCCATACGAACAGAAAAAATTACCAAATGAATGATTTAAATACCCCAATTTTTTTTTTACCTGAAATGTCATTACCAAATAGTACGGTAATTTTAGTATAATTTTTTATCTGCGTACTACTATACTTCATAAGCATTTACTATGCACTTAGTTGCTTGAAATACTTGTTTACTAATTATCTATTTTTGCTTATTGAATATATTTATTTTCTAATTCCTTTGCTTATTATTGATGATTTTAATTGCATATTTAATAGTATAGTAGTATTGAGGATTTTAATAGTTTATATTTATTTTTAATTTATGGTAAGAACATATAGATAAGTACCATTAAAGCTAATTTTATTATACTCATCTGTTTACTACCGCTATTAAAGCTATTAATTAATAATAAAAATGTTTATATAAATTTTTCATGTAGATTAATTCCCTTGAAGCAAGGACAGCGCTTTGTTAAATTTTTAAGTTTTGCATAAAATTATTGGTTTCAAGGACAAAATTAATAGTAAATTTAAATTTCGAAATATTCCTTTTAGCATCTGTTGTTTACTTAACCAATTAAAACGCTTTTTTCATTAAATTTTATTTAGTTTTTGTTGTCTTAACCGTTTTTCGGGAAGCGGAAAAATTTAAATTCTTCTGATACAAAGAAATTTGAATAATATAATTAAGTTTTTTTAAGCATCTATTATACACTTTTGTGGTTCAATTAACTGAAGACTGATTTAAAAAAAAAGAATGTTTTAAAAAGCTCGAAACTCAGCCAATACTATTTTTTTGTATTGAAGAAATGGGAGAAACTTCAAAGCAACCGTGTATTACCGAACATAAACTTAATTAGTTGCTTGGATTTTTTTTTAAATATAAACTTTTGTATTTCTGAGGTTCTTTTTAAAAGTTGTTTACTTGCTGTTTTATGTCACTTTAAATTTTTTTCATTTATTTAATTTATTTTTTATTATTTTATTATTAGTTTATTATTAATTTTTTATTAATGTTTCTGAATAATACCTGTAACTTGGCAATTCACGTCAAGTAAAATTAATCGTGATCACAATTATCAGAGATTAAAATCCTTCCTGATAATAATTTATTTGATTATTAATATCAATAAATCTTCTACATCACAATTCATCATCGAATTAAAATGGAAAAACAACATCACGAAAGAAATTAAAAGACGTTTATTAATAATTTTGTTTATTCCTATATTTAAATTTAGGTATGGGGAGTCAGACATTATTCAGAGCAAAATCTTATTCTAAAAAGAAAATATCTTTCCTAATGATTATTATTAGTAAGAACCTTTGTTCAGAACAGGTAAGGATGGAACAGAATCTTCGAGAAGGGCAGGGCCCAGCCCGGGCTGTCACATTTCTGCAATTATGTTGTTGGTCACACACAGAGGAAAAAACTCTGCTAAATTATTGTAATGTTTGTTAATAATATTTCGGGCAAAAAATAAACAAACATAATTCCGATTAATAAAGCCAAAATGTACAGTACATAAATGATTCATTTGGCAATTTTTCCGTTCATATGGTAACGATTCTGGTCTTAAAAATGGTTCTTATTACCACACATTTGGTAAATATTTACAAAACTGAAAAGTAAATTTAACAGTAATCTGTTTTCAGTTCGCGGCAGTGAAGGAATTACTTTGAATAAGTTTTACGAAAGATTGTTATCAAAAGTTTTATTTCAAAGTGATTTTCAGAATTTAATTATTTTAACTCTTAGTTTCTAATTAACTGAAAATTTGCTTTAGTTTTTAGATTATTCTCTTTGGGACAAAATTAATTTCATGTCAAATGAGTGAACAACACGCACTATTAGAAATGAGAAAGCGTAATGGAAAATATTAGTTGTCTGAGTAAATCTAATATAATAATTTAACTAATTTTAATTAAAAATTTCATCTTTAGCTTTACAAAGGTAATACAAAGACGAGCATAAACTAAATTAAAAAATAAATTTTCAAATTTATTAAAAAAGTTTTAATTCTTAAACTTAAGAAAAACTATAAGTTATTAATTTTTATTCAAAATGGATTTATATTTATGAGATAAAATTAAGAGTTGGAAATTTTTTATATATTCAATTTGTATTTAGGACATTATTTATTAGCTTGAAAAATAAGTTTTAATTCATGTTTTAGGGAATTAATTATTAGTTTGAAATATTTTTAATTCGCATTTAGGATATCATTTATTAGTTCGTTTTTTGGTTGAGGTCAAATTTACGATCTGTGGATGAATGAATGGATATATGAATGAGTCCACCCAATAAACGGGCTGTGATGTGTGAGTGGCTGGCTGAAGTACCATTCTTGGCCACAATGAAAATCAAGAAACGCCCTCTCTACCTTAAATTCGATTGGTTTCAACAAGTAGGCTTGCTGCTATTGGCAAGTGGCATTGGAAACAACAACACATTATTAGTTAGCAAAAAATAAGTTTTTTATTTTCATTTAGGACATCAATCATTAGTTTGAAAAAATAAGTTTTTCATTCGCATTTAGGGCATCAATTATTATTTTGAAAAAGTAAGTTTAAATAAATTTACTAAAAGCACCAAGTATAAGTTTACTAGCAAGGGAAACTAGGGAAGTGTGACTCGTCAATTTTTAATTAAATTAGTGGGATGTATGCCTTATGAGGAATAATTTTAGGGGGCAACTTTCGTTTCGGCCCATAGAAGGTTCTGTGAGAGATAAAAAATAATTCAATGTATAGAAAAATCGGTATTTTATTATTTCAATGCAGACTATTAGTTATTGTAATTGTCTCATAATCCAATTAATTTGTAATTAATTGGATAATTAATTAATTTGCTAATTAATAAATTAATTGACATTCGTTTCGGCCCATAGAAGGTCCTGTGAGAGATAAAAAATAATTGAATATATAGAAAAATCGGTATTTTATTACTTCAATGCAGACTATTAGTTATTGTAATTGTCTCATAATCCAATTAATTTGTAATTAATTAGATAATTAATTAATTTGCTAATTAATTAATTTGCTAATTGATAAATTAATCAGAAAATTAATTAATTATTAATAAATTGTTAATTAATTATTAATTAATTGTTAATTAATTAATTGATTTGCAATTACATACTCCAATTAATTTGGAAAGTTTTTTGGGAAAAAAATTAAACAAATTTGATGTCAAATTTTTTTTTTAAATTGACCTAACAGGTTTTTCTGAAAAACTACAGATATATAAAATTTTCGAAATCAATTTTGACAATAAATATGCATCATATAGTACGTGAAAGTACCACAAAATTAATTGGAGTATGAGACATTTACAATAACTAATAGTCTGCATTAAAGTAATAAAATACCGATTTTTCCATAGATTGAATTATTTTTTATCTCTCACAGAACCTTCTATGGGCCGAAACGAATGTTTCCCCCTAAAATTATTCCTCATAAGGCATACATCCCACTAGTTTATTTCAAAATTGGCGAGTCACACTTCCCTAGTTTCCCTTGTAAGTTAAATAATATAAGTTTCGAATTCCTATTTTTGGCATCAATTGCTAGTGTAAAAAAAGTTTTCAATTCATATTTAGAGCATAAATTATTAGTTTGAACGCAGAAAAAATTCTGACAAAATTATCGTATTGTATAGTAAAATACCATAATTCTGGTTATAAAACCAAAATATACTATAGTTAAGCCATTTATTTGTTAATTTTTCCGTTCATATGGTAACAGTTTACTGGAAATTCTGGTTTTGAAGATTAAAGGTCATATTATTAAAATCATTACCAAAGCGCTTCGGTAAATATTATTTGTGCTTTTTGTTGTTCCCTTAGAGCCAATAACACGGTAAATTTTACTATATTCTGGTATTTTGAGTAAAGTTAGTTTTCCACTAGTAATAAATAAAGAAAATATGTGAAAGTTTAAGCGAAATAAGTTGATATAAAGAATTGAGGAATTAACTTAAAATTCTAAAGATTTTATTGCGTATTGTTAGATTTTTTGAAAATAAAAATTTCTCAAATGGTTTGTATTTTTTTTATTATGAAAATATTATTATTGCATAATAATTTACCCAGACTGAGCAAAAATGGAGATTTAAAATTTTTACTTAATTAAACAGTATTGTTGGTATTTAAAGATCTAGAATGCTCTTAATTAAAAAGTTTAAAGTATGCATTTTTATTATGGATGTTCGAGGGAGAAATTTAATGATTCACCGTATTACATTTTGTTTAAATAGCAGGAGGGTTTAAACATTAATTAATGCTTTTGTACCATAATATTTATCTAGTGCGCACGAAATTGCATAAATGATATTGTTGAAAAATAATGCTGAAAAAACTTATGTGCAGTGCGAAAAGGAAAAAAAGCGGAACATCTTTAATTCCTTGATCTAGTGATGGGACCTTCTAGGACTCTATCTAAATAGTTCAAAAAAGTGAACCAAGTATGTTAATTGGTGCAGACGATATTCCACAATCGAAAACAAATCGAAATTACAGATGCTAAACCGTACCAAAACGTTTAAAAATATGATTTTCTTTTTAAAGAATTTGATTTTTTCAGGAACTATTGCACCAATTTTTTTTTAAATTTCGTACTTTGCAATATAAAATTATATTCTTTTGAATGATGTAAAATTTGTATGCCTAAAATTCAAAATTTTCAAACTATTATTAAAAAAAAATAATAAAAAAATTATAAGTAATTATAAAATTTTTTTTTTGGATGGTAATTATCCTTGGCTAAGCGAAGTTTATAATTGTGTTAAATTTTTTTTTGATTTATTGAAAAAGTCCTTGAGTCATGGCCAAAAGCTCAAAGTGTAAAATTAGCTGTTTAAACTTTTCTACCGCTATTTTGATCATACCAAATTTGGCCAGAAGAGTGGTCGAAAGTCTTGACCGTTAATTTACCATATACGCATACCATATTTCATGGATTGCAGCTACTCCCCCCCCATATTTCAGGGATCAGGAATCCAATTCCGTAGATAAAACGATATGTTTACTCAAGTACGTTTTTGTGTCTAATTTCGTAATTTAAAATATAGTCTGCCCTAATTAATTTACATATTTTTGAATTATTAAGATTTAGTACGTAAATGTCCAATCACTAGATTAAATCATGCAGGGTGTTACGTTTTTTGTGTACCCTCAACAATTACAGTATTATACTATAAATTTTTTTTAATGTATCTGAGAAACTTGAAAAATAAAGTTTAATATGAAATTCTTTTTTTATACATTCTCAAAATCTAGACGAAATTAAATCCCCTCCCAAATGAGTGCAAAAAATCTGTAATCCCGTGCGTATGAAATTGTAAAGAATATGACTGGAAACTATTTTGAATAACTATGCATTACAAAAGCTTCACAATGCATTTAAAAATATATCTAAAAAACTAGAAAAACAGAGTTTAAGCTAGATAATTGGCTGTTTCAATTAAACTATTTATTCTGAAAATCTGGACTAAGTTTTATTCTTAATTACGTTTTTCTCAAATTTGTTCATGAGCACTAAAAATCACGAAAAATTCCTAATCCTGAGATCACGAATTTGTAAAAGAAGAAAAAGTAAGTGAAGATGATTCGAACGATTTACATTTATTTACTTAGTCATTAGAGTTTTTAAGCCTGAATCTTTAAAATGACGTTTATTTTTATATTATACAAAATACTACATAAAAAAGTACCTGTATTCTCAAATAATAAGAAATTTTAAAGTAGAATGAAATGTTTTATGTCTCTGAAGGTTTTTAATAGTAAAAATAAAACTACACCATGAACATTAATTGAATTGTCTGAGTTCTAATGATTATTTTTTTTAAATTCAGCCTTAAAAAAAAACCATACATAAAAAAATTAAATACGAATACATTTGTAAAAAAGGGACGAAAACACAGCATACAATTTCCTGAGTGAAATACGCGAAATTTTAAATGAGATATTAATGATGTCCCTGAGTGTCATTAAGATTTGTTGATAAGGAAGCTCAATAAAAAATCATAACTTAATTATCTTTCCGAATTAAAGGAATTACCAAAGGTTAACTGCTGCTTTTAGTAATAGAACTTTAATTAACTCAGTTTCAAGATCTGCTTGGAAAAAAAATTACAGCATCTGTATTTTAAAGCAATTAATAATTTTTGTTGTAATGTTCTAAAGTAAAAAAAAAGTTTTCGCATAATTAGGTACTCTGTAATGAATGGTTCAAGGCATTCTAATGAAATTTAACAATGTTCTAGATTAAAATGAAAATAATTTAGAAAAATATGATAGATAAACTAATATCACTTACATGAATTGATTATTTTTTAATATTTATACTTGATACCAAATTTTTTTAAATCGAATTTTGAAAGTTATCGTTTACTTAAGGCTGTGTTTTTAAGTTTTTCTTTCTCTTCTGATTAAGTATTTTAATCATTTTTTATTATTTTTTGAAAGTTTTAAATTATAAAAAGAATAATTTATTTCAGTATTAAATTAAGGATATTTTGGTGTTCATTTTTTTATACATTTTATTTAATAACAGTCTGTAAGTTGCTGATTTTAGCAACTTTGGTTTACAGTATATTATTTCTGTTCATATATTTAAGCCTAATTAAAAAAAAGATTTATTTTTGTATCATATTGTAGAGAAACCGGCAAAAAACTATTTTGATCGAAACTAACCCGCATTTGTGTTACACGCGAATAGTGCGGCTTTCAGGAGTACTTCTCCAGACACTCGTCTTGCATCGTGGCGGGTACTATGGTTACGAGGAAAGGTCACTTCGAATAGGGGTGTGGGGTGAATAGTTTAGTCTTAATCCTAGCGTAGGTCGTCGTGAGCAAACCAATCGACACCTTCTCTCCTCCATTTCACCCCCATTAGAAATGAGCTCTCGCTTGTTACCATAGCAGCAGACAGTCACAGACTTTTAGTCTGGAGGAGTTCTCCTCAGAGCCGTACTATAAAAGCTACTTAAAACGCTCATGGCTTACCAAAAAAGTTACGAGACTGCTAGGGTAGGTTTACAGTGAATGCCGACGTCAATGTCTCAGGGTATTAAGTCCTCTGCGCAAGAGCAGAACCTATATTTTCAGTAGTTTAGTTGAGAGCGCTTGCGTAGAGGATGCAGTATCCTGAGGCATTAACATTGGCGTTACACAGTAAATTGGCTATAGCGCTTGATTCACTTATCACTTAACATGTTAAGATCGGTACAAAAAGGTGGCTCTCTGCGGAGTTTTTTTCATTTGTTTATATGTAACTTATGATGTGATTGTGATATGAGATAGATGTTGGTTGTCGCAATAACTAAAGATTGTAATAATCTGAGCGCTTTATAGTGCCGCTCTATCCCCTACACCCAACTAACAGGAATATAAACTAACACGTGACTTTAAGATAGATAACAGATAAAAAAAAACCCTGTTTTCTCTTCCACGTACTTCTTTAACTGAGAAATCAATGTTATTTGAAGGGAAATTACTTTTTTAAAAACTATTTCCTCCTTCACTTACTTATTTAACTGGGATGTTAGTGTTTTTCGAACGAAAATTACTATTTTATAAAATTATTTTCTCTTCCAGAGCATATTTAACTAAGAAGAAAACTAAAAAGTAACTAAGATATTAATTAAGAAGATTATTCGAATTGAAATTACTATTGTAAAAACTATTTTCTCTTCCACGTACTTATTTAACTGAGAAGATAATGCAATACGAATTGAAATTACTATTGTAAGAACTATTTTCTCTTCCACGTACATATTTAACTGAGAATATATGTTATTTGAATTGAAATTACTATTGTGAAAACTATTTTCTCTTCCACGTACTTATTTAACTGAGAAGCTAATGTTATTCAATGGAAAATTATAATTTTAAAAAACCATGTTTTCTGTACTACGTACTTATTTAACTGAGAAGTTAATATTAGTCGAAAGGAAATTATTATTTAAAAATAAAACACAACAAAACTGTTTTCTCTCCTAAGGACAACTGAGAACCCAATGTAATTCGTAGAGAAATTATTGTTTTTCTACATATTAAAACGATTATGAACCATGCTGATAAAAATATCTTTTTTCGTTTTTACGTTTAAATCACCTTTAAAGAAACAAAATTAGGAGTTTTTGAATTTTTGGTTGGCAACTGGCTTCGTAGTTGAGGTGAAAAGTAAATTATATAGTTGATTATAAACTCCAATCAAATTTAGCTTAGAATATAAAATATATTTTAAAAAATATGAACAAAACACGTCTTATCAATTTATTTTCATTCAAAAACCGTCATTGTAAAAAAAAGTATAAGAGCTGTAGAAGGACTTCTTGAAATAATAGGGTGAATAACTGGACATTTTTGTATGAATAATCCGTCAAATTTCGTCCATGAAAAAAACTTTGAATGAAGAGATAAGCTGTTACGTCATTGTTTCAAGACGAAGATAGATAGCCTAAACTTAGCTGAAAATTTTTTGGTGTTAGAAAAAAAAGACTATCGTTAAATGCTTTTTTTAATCTATAACCCTACTTAAATGATATTTTTTGTTTTCTTTCATGAAGGAAATAAAAAAATCTTTGTAATAAAAAGGTGATTCATAAATACATAGGATAAACGATAATACTAAAAAAGTTGGATGAAAAGGAGATGCAGCTAGTGCAAAATAGTTGCATATTTATAAGATTATTAAATTGCAATTGTACCCAAATACAGCAACAGATCAAAAGTTATTTTTTAGTAGAATGATACTTAAAAATATGTAGTTCATGCAAATTGGCTAAATTCCGTTTTTAAAATGAATTTATAGTATTTTTGCTAGTATGCTAGTTTTGCATATATTGGAGATCAAAATGGGCTATAGGTAGATCAAAATGGGCTTTTTACCTATGGTCACAATAGGCATGCTTTCACCTTTAGCATGAGGATAATCATAAGAATAAAGGTACGTCTTCATTTTTAAATCGATTAAAGTTTTTTAAAGGTGGAAGCTATAGGGATCTGAAATAGTGCTTAATTTAAGCATCATAGACATTTTAAAAAATATTTTTAATTATCTAAACGCGAAAAAACATTATGGAAATCATAAAGCATTCCCATATATCTGTATAGAGAACGAGGGAAAGAAGGGAGGCTCTAGGCATGGAACAGGTCTTCTCTCCAAATAGCGTATTCTCACTCTTCGAATTTTCATTCTAAAATTACGGTAAAATAACAGGCAGCAGTCATCTCATCAAATTAACCATACAGTTTACGATAAATAACACCTTCACGGTTTTGAAACCGCTTACAACTAGTATGGTTACAAAAACCACGAAAAGAAAATTATACGGCTTTCTTAACCATTTACAACTAGCATGGTTTAAAAACCATAACAAAGGAATTAAACTGGCCATTCGAGCTAGGCTTTTTGTAGAGGTAATGGGCATTGGAGTTGGGATGTGGTTGAGTTATGCCTAATAACATGAACCGTGGAATGTGGCTTAATTAATTTATTTGGTTGCTTTACCTCTCGTAAGAGATTGAAAATACTAGACTTTTTTTCATTAAGCAGCTTTATGATGCTGCCAGATAGGTGTGAATGAGAGTATCGCATTCTAATAGTCCAGGGTTACAAATTGGGGATTGTAGGACACTGGAAACTTTTCATGCGCTGGGCACCGAAACAACGTTTTGTCGATCATGAAATTGACAGATTAGCCTTCTCGGCTATAATACGTACGCAGTTGCAAGCAACTAAGCGGTTTCATTAGATGGGTTAAGTTGGTTCACTAGGGGCGGGGATAGTTTTGGTTGTTTAATTGTATTAGATGAAAGCAGTTAATAAACGGTTTTTCTCACATTCAATAGTTTGATGACCATTTCATTGATGGTTATTTAGCTGTTTTGTTTGAATATGGTAAAATAAAAATTAAATAAATTTTTATTTAGCCTTTTCCCCCAATAATAGTATAATCATATTAATGCCATAATACCTTTATGAGATAAGTATATAACTTATTATGTAATGCTGCAATGTGTTGTATATGAAGAAGAGGTATTGTATAATGTAATTATGTATCGTATTATGTAAGATGAAGGTAAAGTAACATAATGTAAAGATAGTGTCATAGTATATATTGTTATACCATGTTATATATGAAGACATATTTTGCAATGTTCTTTCATTTAATGTAAGATAAGGGTATATGGTATGTAAGATATTTATGTTAAATGTAAGAGTTATATTAAATATAGACATTTAGTTTAAATATAAAAGTTGTTTTATGACTTTTTAATTGGGATCACTTTTGATATAGCTGCAATATAAAATCCGGGAATTGATTTCAAGTCTTTAAACTTTGACTAATGCATAAAATAGTTGGCAAGGTAAAAAGCATTCAAAAACGTTATATAGCATATTCCTTTATGGCATAACATATTCCTTTATGGTCAATAAACTTTCATGATGCATTATTAACTGTTATATTGTATATGCTGTATGCCACGTAATTTAATTGGGTTATAAATTAAGATTGCGTTTTCTTAAGATTTGGACAAAAGTGAACTTTGATCAAGTCTGAAAGTTAAGTTGCTAATATTTATTTCAATAATGAAGTAGTGTCCCTTTTTAAGAAAATGTTCTAAACATACCATAAACTTACAAAAATACATTTCACATGATTTTTTTTTTCATTTTTTAAACGGCAGCATGTACCAAGCAATTTTTTGATAATATAACCTTTTTTTGTTTTCAGTCATTCTAAACTCGAATTTCGGCAACTTTTTCAAAAAGAAGATAAATTTGTGTAAGTATTTATAAATTATCCGCAAGGTAATTCTTTTTCTGGTGCATTTGCTGAAATTTTTTTACATTTTTTTAACATAAATTTATTGTGTTTAATGATTTTAAAACTTTTCGATACATTGATGACTTAATTTTATTTAATTGTGATAATTATGATTTTATTTTTAATATATATCTTAAAGATTTGGTTTTGAAAAAGACTAATGAAAATTGCTGAAATGTTGAATCTTTAGATTTTAAAATTGATATTGTTGATAAACAAATTAAAATTGGTGTTTACGATAAAAGAGAGGCTTTCAAATTTAAAGTTATTTTTTTCTCTGTAATTTTGATACTAATTTGTGCAGTAAAATTTTCAAAAATTTAGTTTCTTCTCAGTTGTTTAGAGTTAATAAAATTTGTAATAATGTTGAAAGTTTTCAAGAGGCAACAAGTAATTTTTTAAAATATTTAGAAAATAATGGTTTTCCTTTCAATTTTTGTAATATTAATTTTAAAATTAAGAAAATGATTGATAATTATTAGTTTCGTTTTTTCTTTTAATAGGGCAAGATCCAAGTCTTGATCGAGTTTCCCCGTCAAGCATTTCTATTAATGATGTCACTATTTTATGGCTCTTTCTTTTATTCTGTCCTTTTTTTCTTCCATCCGCTCAAATTAGGGGGCGTTGTTTTTATGTTTATTTCAATTTAGTTGTGTCTGACAGTAGTGTAATTTGGTGATTAGATTTTCGTTTCAAGTAAGCTTTTATGCGTACTATTCCTATGTATTTGTCTTGTTTTAATACTTCTGTATTTGCTTTATGTATTTTAGATTTTATATTTTGCATTGTATTCTTTTCCTGAACTTTGGCAAAACCTTTGGGGTCCAGAGAGAGCAATTTCAGACATTTGTCGTGCTCTCTCGATAGAAAAGGTTTTGCTTTTATGACTTCCGGAGCTGGTACCCCTTGAAGACGTCAGCTTCGGTTGTCGTATTCATAAATTTTTTCATATTTCATTGTTTCTTTTGTTTCATTTCCAGTGGAAGTACTATTTTTAATTGCTTTAAATATTTTGAATTCTTTTCTTAATATTTATAAATTAATTTATTTGCAACCAGCTAAATATTTCAGTGAACCAAATTACATGGTTTTGTTAAAACCCGATATCTTTGAGCCATCTGTTGACAACTTTTGTAACTAATTTTAAAGACTGTTGCCAATAAAAACTGTTTTTCTACTCCGAACATAGAAAAGCGTGCATTTTTTAATCCCCTTATGCTTTTCTTCAATTGAATTTCAAAGCATTGGCCCTTTTCGGTATTTATCATTATTTCCTTAAATGTTGAGGCCATTTAACATTAAAAAGTTTTTTTTGTAGTTAACCCGTTTTAATTTATACAACATATAAAAATAGTACAGAAAATTACAACGATTAAATACGATTAGATATGACCTATTTGATAATAGTGGAAGATAACCTTTAATTATGGTGCTTTGTGATTGAAATTAAAAGTGTAAAAATGAAATGTTGAAAATGGAAGCTAATAAAAAACAACTCTGAGAAAAACACAATTCTTTTTTCAAAAAAATGTTTGATAATCATCGAGTAATTTAATGTTATGAGTATATTTACTTTTTAGATGCTTATTTGTTTTAAATTACAAGTATTACATAACATCGTTATTTCTTTAATAGCATCATATTCGAATTATTTTTCCTCTGAGATTTCAGTGGAGAACAAATGATTCCCAGAAGTCACGAATTAGGAGTCTTAATTACCCTATTAGTCTGAACAACTTTCTTTCTGTTTGAGGCTAAAGAAGTTTTAATGCGCAGCAGATGCTCTTTTTAAAGGATGATTTTTAGTAAATGATTTGGTGTCTCTTAAGAAATGGTTTCAACACTCGTCTTATCACGAGTATACATTTAAAGAAAATTAAAAATGAAATAATATAAATGTTTAGCGCTTGATCAAAAAACGTAACTAATGGGAACGAAATATAAATATGTGAAAACACTTGATATTATTTTTCACAAAATAAATCTATTTAAATTGTGAGCATCGTTTTATTTTTCTGGAATACTAATTAAGATAATGCAAACAATAAGAATAATGACATTTTATAAGGATTAAGATAGTGTAAACTTCTTTTTGTTACCAGTGAACATTAAAAATAAAGCGAATTTTGTAATTTTAAGAAATATTGCTTAAATGTTTCTTAGTGCATCATCTCATTTTATTTAACATTAAGTAACAAATGTATTTTAATGTGAAATAAAATGGTACAATATATATATATATATATATATATATATATATATATATATATATATATATATATATATATATTTCAAATTTGACAAATTGCTCCGGAGCTATTTCACCCATTTTCGCTCAATTTTGAAAAACCTTTTTTTCCTACTGTATATTTGAGTAGAAAAAAATAGTAGTTTCTAGGGGGAGCCTAGTGTTCTAATTTATTTCAGCCCACTAAAGGCCAAAGCCATCTCAAGACGCTCTCTTCAACGGATCTGATAAGGCGCTATTGTCCATCAACGATTGACTTTAAATTTCCTAAATTTGCATCAACACAATCTATTCATCTTGCACAAAATCTATCGCTTGCGGTTGTCAGTTAGTCCATGCAAACATTCTCACTGCTTCATGGTTCCACGCAGTCATCCTCCTTCTTGAATTCACCTATTCGCCAATTAAATGTACGAAAGCCAAAATTGGCCATGATTTTCTAAGCACATGGTGGTAATTTGAAGGAACATGATTTAGCATAGCTGTCATTTAGTCTAAATACACTTAAAAAACCCTATAGTTACAAAATATCGAAGTGAAGCTTTTTTAGCTTTCCTACTTGCCCTATTAAAAACACAGGGCCTGATTTTGAGATTTTTATATTGGTAGAAACGTGTTATTTAGCATTAATGTCAATTTAGGTGGTAGTTACCCCGATAACTACAAACATCGGAAAAAAATGCTTTTAGTTTCTCTTTTCATTTCATAAAGAACGCGTGAATGAAGTTTGAGATTTTCATCCTAATAAAAATGCGTTATTTGCTTTACGCGGTCAATTAAACTAATTACCTCTAATTACTCCGAAAATTACAAAATATCGAAATGAAACTATTTAGTTTTTCTTTGTATCTGACGCTGAGTACGTATTAAAATCTGACGCGTCTATCTTGGTAAAAATGTGTTATTTAGTATTAATTTTAATCAGGCTGATTACTCCCTAATTATTTAGAGAGTAATTAGCTTCGATAATCACGAAATATTACCTCGATAATCAAAAAATATCAAAATGAAACTTTTAAAGCTTTTTTATTTAGTTCATAAAGAACGTCTGGCCCAAATAGTAGCTTTAGAACTTAGTGAGAAATGGAAAAATTATTAGTAGGTAGGTACTTTATTTACGTCACACTAGAGCTACACACTGAGCTATTGGTGATGGTCTGGTAAACATCCCGGAGGATGATCCGAAGACATGCCATTACAATTTTGATGCTCAGTAGAAAGGATATTATTTGTGAGGCCACTTCCTCAATTTAGACATAGATCTGGAGGGTAAAGGCATGTCTCAAACATCCCTGTACCGATTGCAGAGCTCAGTGACCGACCACAGGCCTTAAAATTCTACAGATTTTATGAGCTCGTGCATCGAATTTACTCGGTGTGTCTTAGCGGAGTCGAGGATTGAGCCTCTGCTCCTCCGGACTGGATTTCGATTCTCTAACCGCTGCGTTACCTTGGCTCGGGAGAATTAGTCATGAGTGAGTGCAGACTTTGTCCTTCATATATGGGTCATTCTCACGAAATCTGTCATTCTTCAGTTCATAAAATCCCGAAAAAGTAAAGTGAATAAAAAGCTCTGAAACTTTTTATATTAATAGAAATATGTAATGGCATTATAAAGAAAGTATATATCCTATAAAATATACTTAATATTTAAATTAATTAATTTTTTAAATAATTAAATTATAATTAATTAATTTATAATAATTAATAATTAATTAATTAATTTAATAAATAAATAAATTAATTTATGAAATTAATTTATTAATTTTTTAATTTATTTTTCAAATTAATTAATAAGTAAATTAATTATTTTCACTATTTAAAAAGTAAGGGAATGACACTAATAGTGAGGGAATGATATTTTATTTTAATACATGTTTTTATCTAAGTTACATCTACCTAAAGTTTGAAAATGATAACATACTAAGTATATCTAATATTTATTATAATTTACTCTTATATATTTAATAGTTTTTACAGGTTTAGGAAATAAAATTGGCTGGCACGATTGAACAAAAAAAAATTTAATAATGTACTCATCTTGAATCATTCCCTCACTTCAGCGTCATTCCCTCACTTTATACACTAGTGAGGGAATGACGAATTCAATAAAATTTAAAAATAACAGTTAGGCCTAATTAATTTCTGAAGTCAATCACATACAATTATATTCATACAAGAAAGCAACATATAATTATCCACTTTCTCGATGAAGTTGTATTTTATTTTACTCTAAAAAATGACATGAAGGAATGACAAATGTAAAAAATTTTACCTGGTTTGATTCATTCAAATTTATTCCACAGCAAGGCTTCTTTAAGTTGAAGAGGGAAACATGCCGCAATTTTGTTCTATGATGCCAGTTGCTAACTTCTGAAGTTTTTATTAAAATATTTTTATTCTAAGAAGATTGCAGGTGATAAGAACATTGTTGTGAGGGAATGACGCGAAACACTGGGGACAAAGTTTAAAATAGTGCTGTGTTAATATTTTTATAAGAAATTAAATTTAAAATTGATTTTCTGAATTCTATATTTTAGTATTCTTAAATAAAAAACACGAATTTGTAAAAATTTTTTTTTTATTTCAGTAACAATTTTTTTCTTTTTTTAAATCAGCAGTGGGGACAAGTGAGGGAATGACATATTGGTATATTTTAATTACCTAAAATAAATAAAAAATAAAAATTGATAATTTTATTTTTATTCTTTTGTTAGCTTGCATTCTGAAGGACACTTCCCCTGAATTTTTTCTTTCGTAAGCTGTAAAACAAACATAAAATATACTGGGGACATGAAAATAACTGTTTTTGTGAGAATGACCCATATACAGATTGATATCATTATCCTTCTTAAGATATAAATGTTTTGTAAATTAAGTTGCGAAATGCAAAAACTTGGGCCGCAATAGTTTTAAACGTTTTTACACTTAAATATGATTTCACCGTGTAAGATACTTAAGTTATAGGTAGTTTCAGTCGTTTCTTTACAATACCTAATCCGTGGTGTCTGAAGGGTAGAGCGCTCGCTTCTGAATGAGATGATCCAGGTTCGACTTCCTGTGTCTGGTCAGTATCAATTCTTCTCCCAGCTCACACCCACCACAGTGCTAACATAAAATATGCAGATCTGGTGCGAGTACAGATTTACTTTTTAAATTCAAGGAGCAAACTTGTTACCATAGGGTAAGAATCCATTTTGATTACAGATTTACTTTGTAACTTTTATGGAAAAAAAACCAGTTTCGGTATGGTAAAATACAGTTTGACTACGGATTTTCTTTGGAAATTTTGCGGAGAAAAACTTTCTTGTATTGCAAAAAAAAAACCGTTGCAACTATGAATTTACTTTGCAGCTTCCACGAAAACTTGTTTTGTATGGGGAAAACCCTTAAAGCTACGGATAAATTTTAAATTTTTGCTCAATCAACTCAGCGGCCATTTTAAAACTGTACATTTTGTGAGAATTTTTTTTTTTGAGTGTAGTATTTTGAAACTCGCCATGATTTAAGCGGTACTTTTACCAAACCAAAGGTTGTTTTTAGAATTCCATTTTATTTTATTCAAATCAGAATTCCAAAAAAAAATATAAATTTTTTTTAACGAAATATAAAGCTGATTTTTAAAATTCCCACAATGCTAACTAAATTATCCAAATATTTGTCTTAAGCAGCGAAAATTCATATAAAAGTATGATTTCAACTTCTTTTTACACACTTGGAGGCTATGTAATATACTTACAGACGCCAATACTTTGAGATTCATTTTTATATTTTAATTTTATCTATTGCTTTAGAGCAAAATCAAATAATATAAATCATCAAAAATGTTTTTATGTAATTGTTTGTTAATCGAGAAAGTAGTACTTACAATAATTTCAATTAGAATAATAGACAAAGCAATAACTCAAGGATTATAAATATATTTTTTCCTATTATTATTTTTGTGTCATACATTAAAGTTATCAAAAAAATCATATTAGCAGTTAAAATTGCAAAGAAAATATTGTCAAAATATTTCATACAAATAATTATATCAGAAATTGCATAAAAAATTGTTTTGGGGAATTTCGTCATGTTTTAGGAGGAAAATTAAGTGTTAATGGTAACACAAAAGTTCAAGTAAAACACAGGATGTTCGAATTTTTTTCCAAAAATCTATAATAGGAAAACGGTTTGGGCGTCGGTATATGAAAAACAATTTAATTTTAAATAAATACGTTACATATTTACTTAAAAATTATAATGATCATTTAAATTTTTACCGTTTTCATCGTCTTGAACTAAAATTAAGAACTTTCATAAAAATTATATGCTCTTTTAACATACATTTTCTGTAAGAATTTTTTTAAAAAATAGTAACCGTATTCCAGCTAAAATTTTTTCTTTAAAACCATCAGTCATTTACGCGACCCAGACCAGTGGCATACAGGTATATATTAGAAGTTGCATAACCTTGTATATTTTCAAAGTTGCATAACACATAAAACTATTTCACAATATTTTATCTAGTTAAAATTGCTAAAGCATATAACAATTATTATTACTATTATTATTTTTTAGTTTTAATATTGTTTTATCAGTAATAGCACGAATGGAAAGTTCATTATTGAATGAATTTTTATCCTTATCTTTAAATAATATATATTATCCTATTGAATACATGGTAAGTATCAAATAATAGCTCTTAGAAAGAAAAATTAAAAACTATTTATCGACACATTCCGATAGTGTCTTTCATGACGAGAGCTTTACTGATATTGCCACTCCGTTTCTAAAATTATATAATTTAATTCCAATCTTCGTTTTAAATATTATAAAATTTGTTATCTCTCTTCTCTGACTAATTTATGGAAAGAGAAAATGGATTTTCCTTACAAGCCACTGCCTTTGCGATAAAGATTACAGAAGTAATTATAAACTCATTTTGTTGAGCTAGTGAGTTAAGTTGTTTTCTGGGGAACTTTGCCTTTCACGTTAATTTAAAACATCTTTGCAGAGTTCGTAAATTTAGTTCTCGGGGCTTGAAGCATACAGTGCAGTTTTAAACTTATACAGTTTTTTAAATATGTTGAGTGTCTTAAGAATATCGAAATATATATTTTTTCCTCAAAGAATAGTTAAACTTTAATCTGAACTTTAGGCTTTTAATTCTCATTAGTTTTCAAGATTTTATGTTATTATAAATGCTGAACTTAACAAGAATTTGTTTACGCTTTTACAAATTATGTAATTTATGGAATATATCTTTAGAGTATAGTTCTTGAAAATAAAAAAAATAGAAAAACAGCATAAAAGTAAATAAATAAAACATAAAAAATAAGTAAAATAAATGAAAAGATGAAATTTTAAATTTTTAAAGTTCAAGCACTTTTTATTGAAATCACTGTAATTGTAAGCAAAGTACTATTTGTCATATTACACTTATGTCTTTTAAAAATATAGTAAATTTTCGATGGATTTTTTTGTATTAGTTTTTTAATTTTATATAAACTTCATAAAAAAATTATAATTTTTTTTCTTCTTAAGATAAAAATCTATAACTAAAATATCAAACAATTCACCGGTAAATCTTTTCCCATTGTTCCTTTTTTATTTTTCCATTCCAATAAATTCTGAAAAAGGAAATCGCATCATACGCTCCAAATAAGGTTCCATGAATCAAACTTTGACACGTTGATATTTAAATAGTTTATTTCATTTATGGACATTTTTCGTTGAATTCTTCTAAAAATTTCATATTTTAGAACGGATTTAATAACTAAGCTGTAGAAATTTCAACATTAAATTAAAAGTTAATATATTATGGTCAACGGAAAGAACGAATACAAAATAACAGTTGTGAATAACTCATTCCTTCAATTCTTAGATATCCCCCTATGTGGAGTGAATTGTTACGTTTCTTTTGGTTGCAAAAAAGCGCTATATTCTTACCACTGATAGTTCTTTGAGGTTAAGTACCATTGGCCGGTATTCCTTACACATGTTTTTTTCAGTTTAAGGATCATTTCTTTGCATACACTTGGCCAATAATCTCTAAATTGATGTTTTTTTAAGGTGAAATGCTATCGCGCAGTATACACTTTCCCTGGTATTTCTTATACTGATGTCTTTTTAAGTGGAACCGGTAACTATTTCCGATGTTTCTTACACTGAAATTTTTTAAAATCCAAATTGTGAGAAATTCGTAGTCTCCATCATGCGAAAGATTTATAGGAGAAGATGAAAGAAAATAATGACTAGATTTGAATTTATAAAATCACTTTTGTCACTTACGAAGGTTTAATGAGCTTGGATAAATTTTTATTCTTCCAATGTCCACATGTGTTAACATCCGTCAATTCAGGCATATACAGGGCGATTTTGTTGGCCTCTCTTTCAGGGGCACCATATTAGGTGGGCCAACGTCGCTCCCACAGTGAGGACAGATAGTACAGAGAAGGAAAGAACATCCATGCCTTACCCGGGGATTCGAACCCAGAACCTTTCTGATGCAAGGACAGTTCCCTGCCTCCTACACAGGCCGGTCGGCTGAGTTTGGATAAAGCAACTGTTGGCAGCAACAGTTGCGTTATTACACTTCTAATACTAAAAAAATCATGCAGTTTCATTTTTGGTATTTCGTAGGTCGTTTTACTAAAATTTGTAAAACAGAATTTCAAATTTAGTTTTCAATAAATAAATAAGTCATTTTAACATACTGATATTTTTACTTACTACGTACTCTGTATTTAAAATTTTAGTTGCTTACTTTAAAGTACATATTCTTCTGATAAATGATAAAAAAAAATATTGAAAGAAATTAAAATTTTTTTTCTCAACTTATGCATAATTTTCATTAAGCATATTTTCAATAGCTTAAAATCATGATTACGGAATTACATCGTCAAAAAAATATTGAAGGATTAAATATAAAATGACACAAAATGTACTAATAATTTATTTATAATTGTTCCTTCCTCTTATAAGGGCATTTCTTCTTAAATTTGAAAAGTGGGTGGTGAATCAAATAATGTTGGCAACCTATGCTCGAACTTATTACTCAGTATAAGAGGTAACGGGGGTTAAGTCATGCTTATGGAAAACCTTCCTTATTTCCCCAACTTTAAATTCTGAAATTTTTTTATCACATTATTTAGTTCATATTCAGAATTTTTGATCCTGATGTACTTACAGTTTCATGTGAAGAAAAGGATATGGAAGCACAGAAAAGATCCAAACCTACCACAATTCCTCAAATTTAAGTGCTAAAATTTTTTAGCGCATTATTTAGTTTATATTCAGAATTTTTGATCCTGATATACTTACAGTTTCACGTGAACAAAAGGATATGGAAACCCAGAATAGATGCAGACCTTCCATAATTTCTCTAATTTAAGTGCTGAAAATTTTTATCGCATTATTTAGTTTATATTCAGAATTTTTTATCCTAATATGCTTACAGTTTCGTGTGAAAAAAAAATATGGAAGCACAGTAAAGATGCAAACCTTCCATAATTTCTCTAATTTAAGTGTTGAAAATTTTTATCGCATTATTTAGTTTATATTCAGAATTTTTTATCCTAATATGCTTACAGTTTCAAGTAAACAAAAGCATATGAAAAAGCAGAAAAGATCCAAATCTACCATAATTCCTATAATTTAAGTGCTAAAATTTTTTAGCGCATTATTTAGTTTATATTTAGGATTTTTGATCCTGATATACTTGCAGTTTCATGCGAAGAAAAGGATATGGAAACACCGAAAAGATCCAGACCTACAATAATTCCTCCAATTTAAGTGCTGAAAATTGTTATCGCATTATCTAGTTCATATTCAGAATTTTTGATCCTGATATACTTACGGTTTGATGTGAAAAAAAAGGTTATGGAAACACAAAAAAAAAATACTTATGAGTGTAGAAAAAATAAATTACTTCAATATTAACATTGATTTTGAGGCATTACTCCCCTTTCAGTTTTACCAGGAATATAATAGGTTACTGAGGTTAACTTTTTGATAGTTCCATAAGTTGTATAAGTTGATGATGTACAGTCCGCAAAAAAAAAAGATATCACCCCGAATAACTTTCGTTCCAATGATCGGATTTTCACGAACTAAGTGCCAATCTTAATGGTTCCGGGGGGTGACCTCAAATATGCTAATTAATTAGGGCTAACTATTAATTAAGTTACGAAATCAGACACAAAAACGTACTTTCTCTGAATAAACATATAATTTTATTTTGCATATTTGGATTCCTTATCTTCAAAATATAGGGGGTAGCCGCAATCTGGGAAATGTGGTCCCCATAGTTTGGTCAGGAGAGCGATTCAAAGTTTGGACCCTTTAATGTTAATTTCGTTTTTTGCGTTTATAGTCATATTTTAAAAACTAATGAAGCAATTCAAAAAAAAATTGCACCCACTCATGAAACTCATTTACCCAAAGATAATTTCATGAAAAAAATAATTTTTAATAATTATTTATTATTTTTTATTATTTAATTAAAGTGAGGAGGAAAAAATTTTGAATTATAAGGTAGGGATTTTTTCATACCATTTTAATCTACATATTTTTCGATTGAAAAATCTAAAGTTTCTATTGTTTTCATTTATTAGAAAATGAGAAAAATTGAAATTAATTATTTAAAAAATAATAATTTGGCGACAATGAAGAAATGATTTAATGGGGTGATTAATATTAAAATGTGATAAACTTACGAGGAACTTGACTTAGCGCGAGTGGCGTAAAATTTCATTCATATTTTTTTCGCTAATAATCGTTTGCTAATCTTTTTATTTTTATTTCTTTAAAACTATTAAATACGATATTTCTTTTTTAGTCGTCTAAAATTCTATTTGAAATTTAGTAAAGAAATTTGAATAAAACATTTTAATCAACGAATGTCGAGTTTTATAAAAGCATGCTTGTGATAGTATATGATTATACACCAGATTTTGCTTATTTAATGTGATTATTTTTTATTTTTTTGTTTTTTTTTTCAATAACTGATACAATTTCTATAATATACATACGTATGAATAGATTTGGAATAAAATATTTATCAATTTCTTGAATATATTTTTTATAAATATTAATAAAAATACATAGTCAACATTTTTAAGCATCTCTCACATCATTGCAAATTTCTCAACATCTTATATATCGTCTTAATATTAAAAGTAATTTTTTAATCACCTGTTCGGAAGTGTTTCGCAGAACTATTTTACCAACTATTTAATTAAATTTTAGTATTTTTAAAAATCTTACTCTTTACTCTACTACGTTTATTATTTCATCATTAATATACTAATAAATTTTTTTTAGTACTTTAATTTAGGTTTTCCTTAAAGTAAAGTTCCTTTTTAAATTATAGTCAAGTTTTTTTAAAAGAATTATTGCCTGCTAGCTAATAAAACCTTGTTGAGAAATTAAAAAACTTTCCGCTGTTTAATAATATTAAATGCAAAACAGCTGATTATTTACTAAGCATACTATTTTTTTCGAAAAAAGAGTATAAATTATTGATTGTCTTTTTTTGTTTTGTTTCTTGTGACTTCAACATAGATTATCTAAAATAGTATTGATGTTTTAGAAGTCACTACAAAGAGTATAAAGATACTGAACATAAAAAGCTGTCGAATACGTAGCCAAAATTTTTAAGCGTCTTAAAATATCTCAGCATTTTAAATGTCGTCCTAACATCTTAGTTGTGACATTTAATTTTCTGACCACGTGTGATTCACTTATTATTTCATTATATCTTTTACTCTTTCTTTATGATTCGATGTAGATTTTTTTCCGGATAATATACTAAACTATTTTGTTTAATTTTTTACTTTAGCATGATTCCCAAGATATTATTGTAGTATAAAGTGTTATCAGGAAAAATGCCTTATTTTGTTAAAAAGGAAATAATCCTCATAGAACAATCCGTGACTTCTGTAAGCTACTTGAATATAGTTGCAGACCAGGTTCACCCATTCTTGGCAACAGTTTTTCCTGCGGGAGATGGTGTTTACCAACAGGATAATGCACCATGTCATAAGGGTCGAATTGTCATGGATTGATTCGAGGAACATTCCAGTGACTTTCAAGTCATATCTTGGCCCCCAAATTCACCTGACCTTAATCCAATAGAGCATTTGTGGTCCTACTTGGAAAACCAAATTCATACTGCCACGCTACCCCCTCGCAATGTGAGGGAATTGCAGGACCAGTTGGTGAGCGCTTGGTATCAGATACCTCAGACTCTATCAGCACCTTGAGGAATCAATGCCACGTTGGGTGCTAGCAGTTTTGAGGGCTAAAGATCGTCCTACGTGTTATTAGCAGGGGGGCTATAATGTAATGTCTCTTCGGTGTATATTTCACATATTTCCTAGGCATTCTATAGAATGCCAAATGAGAAACCGGTAAAGTATAAAATTCATTCGAATGACATTCGTCAAAATGTCATTCAAAAATGACAATTAGGTTATTTTCTTTTCTTTTATATGAAAATTTTATTTCCCTTAATAAGACAGGCATAAATTATGTCTTGCGCAACTTTTTACTTTTCTTTACACATTTTGAATAAATGTTTTTTAATGGAACTCTCATTTTTCTTTTTTGAGAATGACATCTTTATTTTTGAGAAATGCATGTTACTGTGAATGACCGAAATCTGGAGAATGTCGACTTTCACCGGTAAATATCAACAATCACACAGTCGCTTTATTGATTGTCTGAAATATTTTTTACATCCGATTTGATATTAATTTATTCGCTGATATAACTACATTTATTCAATATTTTAACACTCACTGACGATAGATTAGAAGAAACATCAGTGTAGGGTAAACCGGACAAATGCATACCGGGCAATGACACTTGACTTTAAAAAAAAACTTCAGTGTAGGGTATACCGGGCAAATGTATTACCGGGTTGTGGTACTTAACTAGACCTAGTATATATATCGGACATTTACCAAAGGTCTAGTCATACTAGTTCTAGTTAATTGCCACTGCCCGGTATACATTTGCCTGGTATACCAGACACTGATGTTTTTTTAAGGTCAAGTGTCACTGCCTGGTATACATTTGCCCGGTATACCAGACACTGATGCTTTTTTAAGGACAAGTGCCACTGCCCGGTATACCCTACACTAAAGTTTTTTTAAGGTCAAGTGCCACTGCCCGGTATACCCTACACTGAAGTTTTTTTAAGGTCAAGTGCCACTGCCCGGTATATCCTACACCGATGTTTTTTTAAGGTTCAGTGCCATTGCCCGATATATATTAGCCTGATACTCCAAACACTGATATTTCTTCTAATCTATCGTCAGTAAGTATTAAAATATCGAATAAATGTAATTATATCCACGAATAAATTAATATCAAATCGGATGTAATAAATATTTCGGACATTCACCAAAGCGACTATGTGATTGTCAACATTCACCGGTGAAAGTCAACAACCACCGATTTCGGTCATTCACAGTAACATGCACATCATTAATATAACATAATGACCTCATCAGTATGTTTTTTTCATATTTTGCCTAAATAACATTTGTCATTCTATAGAATGCCTAGGGAAAGTATGTAATACCTCTCACATTTCATACTTTGCTGAAACATACGGCATTGTATAGAATGCCTACGCATTCTATACAATGCCGGCGTTTCATACTTTGTCCGGTAAAATATATAAGAAAACAAAAATAATCTTAGTAGCAGTATTTGGAGGTAAATGTAGCTGTAATCGTATCTGAAGAATATGCTCTGCGACATTTTATGGTGAATTTGCGAATGTAAGTTTGAGAATGTATCGAAAGATGAGGATGGTATTTGCTAATCATCTTTATCCAAAGAAAGCCTTGTAACCTAAATATCTAGCAGAATGAAGCGATTTTTTAAACAATGAATCTTACAATATGCAACATATTATTTCAGTATATTTTTCTTAAACATAACATATTTCAATGTTTTTAAAATACCACTAAACATTCAGCAATTCCTTGAGTTATAGAAAAAAGAAATATCGTGAAAACCTTGTGAATGCGCATTAGAATTACTATACAATATACATTTTATTTTTCAAGCACTTTTTTTTCTTCAAACTTTATTGCCTAGAGCACTCGATTAAAGCTGTAAAAATGATTATCCCTAAAATTTTGTATATAGCCATAATAAGTTATGTTAATTTGATTTTAGTATGAAATCCTCGAATAAGTAACAAAAACAATATAATCTAAATAATATCAGATAAAAAGTTCATGTATTTAAATTCTAAAAACTTAGAAAATTATAAATAATTTATAAATCGTTTCAAATTTTCTTTTCAAAGGAGATTAAAATAAAAAAAATTTTGCTTTTTGGGCAGAAATTAGCTTTAAAAATTGTCTATATCCTAGAAACTTTGAGATATTTTTTATTAGCTTTCTATTAAATTTGAGATATTTCTCTCCGAGCAATCACAGAGCATTATTTAAATTTTTTTTTACAGTCAGAAATTGGTTGCTTAGCAACCTAGTGAAATTAAGTCTTCTTCTTTTGAATTAGTCAATGGGTTACCTTAAAATATTAATTTGCGCTGGCGACTTTTTTTGGCGGTTTTCTGGACTATCGCCAAATATATAAACCTTTATTGTGACCCAATTTAAGACCCAATTTTTTCAAAATTTTGTCTACCCCCCCTAATTCAAGTGTCTGGATTCCAAATTTGTAAAAAAAAATACGTGTTTATTCAGAGAAAGTACGTTTTTGTGTCTGATTTCGTAACTTAATTAATAGTTAGCACTAATTAATTAGCATATTTGAGGTCACCCCCCGGAACCATTAAGATTGACACTTAGTTCGTGAAAATCCGATCATTAGAACGAAAGTTATTCAGGGTGATATCTTTTTTTTTGCGGACTGTACACTACCTATTATTAGTTTCAATACAGCCACTGTTTTTCAAGCTTTCAATACTAAATTAGTACACACTTAGTAATGAACTCTTGCAGCAAAACAGCAAACAGCAAAAAAAACAGCAATGAATCAACTAGTGGTATCCGTTCATCGAATTCTATCACAGATATAATTCTGATGATGGAATACTGTAATGTGTCTACCACTACAAAAATACAATTCCAATTATATAAGATACAATTCCTAGTATATAAGGCATGTTAACTCGATTCTATATTGGGGTACCTTAACATGAATGAAGGTTGACATTGTCGATGTGACTCTTCCCACAGTATTTACATTTGGATACCATCAATATGTTGAAAAAAGACAGTCATTAAATAGAATGTTTTGGGTAAATATGAACTAGAGGTAAATATGAACTAGATATTTGAGGTAAATATGAACTAGATATTTCCAGTTCTCTTCATCAATAATATCATTAAGATTAAACCAGCTATGAATTTGACGAAGGTTATCGAGAATTTTTTTAGTTGGACGGGAAGTATATAAGTTTTCGAAATCAAAAGAGTAAAGAGAATCAACATTATTCAAAGTTTTCAGTGTATTTAATACTGTATATTATTCTTAATATTCCAATTTAGGTTGTTATTATATTTAGTATGCTTACTAATTTTATTCCATACATTTCTTCAAGAATATTTTTAAAGTAAATGCCAATTTTTTTTCATATTACTATTTACGACACTAGCAATAAACGTGAATTTAGTTGGGGTTTTATGGAATTTTTGATTAGGAAAAGGAAAATTGTTAATATGATTTGGTTTAAATTTAAGTCTGTCATAAATAGCATTAGTTTTATTAATAATAATATCACTGCTGTGTTGAGTTTTATGTATGATATATTGCTGTTAGGTTCATTCGAAAAAAGTTACTATAAAAACTTTTTCAAATAATAGTAAAATTACTTCTAGTTTTATCAACGTGGTAAAACAAATATTATTTTTATTATTTTAATATCCTGTTTCAGTTCGGACCTAAAATTTAAATTTTTATGAAAAACTAATTTGTTCTTCTTAATATTAATTTTAAAATCTTTAATGATATTTTCTCTCCTTTCATAAAAACTTTCAAATGGGAAATTATGTTTGTAAGATAATTTCAAAATAATACCATCAAGATTTTTAAGGAAAATAGAAATAACCTTATTTCTAGAAGTTGGAAAAGATGGACTAAATTTAGAGCTTAAAGAAATAAATTTCTTAATTATAACATTTTCAATAATATCTAAATATCCGCCAATAACATGATTATGGAAGGTATCAAAAAAAGAAGTGCTTTTATATTCATCTCAATTACAAAGATAGTTCTAATTATCTGCAGCTAAATCCCTATAATTGAAAATTAAATGTTTTAAACTTTTTGTATATTTAAAAGTGGGTTTACAATTTAGTTGAATAGGAAAAAGGTTTTTATTTTTACGAAGAATTGTGTTCAAGTTAAGTTCATTAAAAATTTTATTTGTAAAATCCAAAACTAAATCGTCTAATTTAGGTATATTTTTGCGCTTATAATTATTTTTAAACCGATATTTAGTTAGGTCTTCAACTGTGTTTAAAAATTTGAAACATCTTGTTCTGAATTAAATTTAATTTTATCTGATTTGAAAGCATATAAAAGTTCGTTATAAAAATTAAGTTTAATCCTCAAATTCTTAGCTTTAATACATTCAATTGCGTTTTGTTGATCATACAATTCATGCACTTATTAAGAAAATCCTTTAAATTATTATGCTATACGATGTATTATAATATAATAATTATATTATATTATATTATATTATATTATATTATATTATATTATATTTTATTATATTATATTATATTATATTATATTATATTATATTATATTATATTATATTATATTATATTATATTATATTATATTATATTATATTATATTACATTACATTACATTACATTACATTACATTACATTGCATTGCATTGCATTGTATTGCATTGCATTGCATTACATTACATTACATTACATTACATTATATTATATTATATTATATTATATTATATTATATTATATTATATTATATTATATTATATTATATTATATTATATAATATTATTTTCTAATTATTTATTCATGCTTACTATTTTATCCAAAAAAAAGAATTTGAAAAGTAGAAAAAGTAATATATTTCTCTACGCATAGAAAATAAATTTCTTTCAATATTAATTTTATTTTGAAATATTTTCACTCAAATCTTACCTGAAATGCAAAATGATATAAGTTGAGGTTAAAGCGCAATCTTCTAAATCTGGAATGAAAAATGTTCTTTCAATAAGAAAATTCTTCTTTACAAGTTATATTATATTTAGAAATAAAGTATAAAATATAGATTTTAGGAAAATGTCGTCTTCAAAAAGCATGTACAGTTGGAAAAAAAGGTATATTTTTGTCATGAATAATTCAAGAAGTGGAATTTGTTTTTATTTCTCGAACCTAGCTTAATATTTTTCTTCTATATATGAATAAGACAGATTTATAGAGAAAAAGCTCAGTTTTCTTTTTGTAAGAATGCAAACCACAAACATGTTTTTCGACTATAAAAATAACTCAATATAGAATATTCCGTTATTTATTCTTTTCCAATACCAGTTTGGAAAAATCTTGAGGATTCATTGTTAGCTAAAAACAATATTTTCGGAGTTTTCTTGCGGAAAACAGCCACTGATATTATAAGTGGTATATTTTTGTTATAAAATTTAGTACCTACATTCATTGTGTAATGCAACATCGATTTATTTAAATAATAATAAGTTTTATTAATAATTAAATGATAATAGATTGTTATGAAAACATTTTAAATTATTTGTGAAAAGTGCCTGTAAGTATATGTGAATTTGCTACTCGTTTTATATACAACATTTTGAATTTTATTTTATGCTTGCTTGAATTTTTATTTAATATTTTTGCTTCATTGTTTTATTTTGCAATTTTTTTTTTAAATTTTTTGCTTAATGAGGTAAATTTTCGTTTCAATTTTTTTGACGCTTCTCACACTATTGTCTTTACATATTTTGCTTTGGCTACATAATTACAATATTAGAAAGCACTATTTTTTCGGATATAATCGTGTGAGCTGATGACGAGATTATCACTGGTGTAAGAAATTAAGAGAATTTGCAGACTTGGCCGATTATCTCTAGAAATACTGAACCGATCAACAATCGTAATACAGACGCATGATCATGAGTAACACTCGATGGAGTCGGAATGTATGAAACAGCGGTTGCGGAATAATCAAAAAATGGTTTAATACGGGATATGGTCCCCTCTTACAGGTATACAGTGCTTGCAGCGTGATTTCATACTTGAAATAAGGCAGTTTATCATTTCCTGTGGCAATTGGTCTCACTCGTTCAGCAACGTTGTTTTCATTCCGTGGATGGTTCTCGGAGGGGCTAGCGAGTTGCAATTGCGGAATAATCAAAAAATGGTTTAATACGGGATATGGTCCCCTCTTACAGGTATACAGTGCTTGCAGCGAGATTTCATACTTGAAATAAGGCAGTTTATCATTTCCTGTGGCAATTGGTCTCACTCGTTCAGCAACGTTGTTTTCATTCCGTGGATGGTTCTCGGAGGGGGTAGCGAGTTGCAATTGCGGAATAATCAAAAAATGGTTTAATACGGGATATGGTCCCCTCTTACAGGTATACAGTGCTTGCAGCGAGATTTCATACTTGAAATAAGGCAGTTTATCATTTCCTGTGGCAATTGGTCTCACTCGTTCAGCAACGTTGTTTTCATTCCGTGGATGGTTCTCGGAGGGGGTAGCGAGTTGCAATTGCGGAATAATCAAAAAATGGTTTAATACGGGATATGGTCCCCTCTTACAGGTATACAGTGCTTGCAGCGAGATTTCATACTTGAAATAAGGCAGTTTATCATTTCCTGTGGCAATTGGTCTCACTCGTTCAGCAACGTTGTTTTCATTCCGTGGATGGTTCTCGGAGGGGGTAGCGAGTTGCAATTGCGGAATAATCAAAAAATGGTTTAATACGGGATATGGTCCCCTCTTACAGGTATACAGTGCTTGCAGCGAGATTTCATACTTGAAATAAGGCAGTTTATCATTTCCTGTGGCAATTGGTCTCACTCGTTCAGCAACGTTGTTTTCATTCCGTGGATGGTTCTCGGAGGGGGTAGCGAGTTGCAATTGCGGAATAATCAAAAAATGGTTTAATACGGGATATGGTCCCCTCTTACAGGTATACAGTGCTTGCAGCGAGATTTCATACTTGAAATAAGGCAGTTTATCATTTCCTGTGGCAATTGGTCTCACTCGTTCAGCAACGTTGTTTTCATTCCGTGGATGGTTCTCGGAGGGGGTAGCGAGTTGCAATTGCGGAATAATCAAAAAATGGTTTAATACGGGATATGGTCCCCTCTTACAGGTATACAGTGCTTGCAGCGAGATTTCATACTTGAAATAAGGCAGTTTATCATTTCCTGTGGCAATTGGTCTCACTCGTTCAGCAACGTTGTTTTCATTCCGTGGATGGTTCTCGGAGGGGGTAGCGAGTTGCAATTGCGGAATAATCAAAAAATGGTTTAATACGGGATATGGTCCCCTCTTACAGGTATACAGTGCTTGCAGCGAGATTTCATACTTGAAATAAGGCAGTTTATCATTTCCTGTGGCAATTGGTCTCACTCGTTCAGCAACGTTGTTTTCATTCCGTGGATGGTTCTCGGAGGGGGTAGCGAGTTGCAATTGCGGAATAATCAAAAAATGGTTTAATACGGGATATGGTCCCCTCTTACAGGTATACAGTGCTTGCAGCGAGATTTCATACTTGAAATAAGGCAGTTTATCATTTCCTGTGGCAATTGGTCTCACTCGTTCAGCAACGTTGTTTTCATTCCGTGGATGGTTCTCGGAGGGGGTAGCGAGTTGCAATTGCGGAATAATCAAAAAATGGTTTAATACGGGATATGGTCCCCTCTTACAGGTATACAGTGCTTGCAGCGAGATTTCATACTTGAAATAAGGCAGTTTATCATTTCCTGTGGCAATTGGTCTCACTCGTTCAGCAACGTTGTTTTCATTCCGTGGATGGTTCTCGGAGGGGGTAGCGAGTTGCAATTGCGGAATAATCAAAAAATGGTTTAATACGGGATATGGTCCCCTCTTACAGGTATACAGTGCTTGCAGCGAGATTTCATACTTGAAATAAGGCAGTTTATCATTTCCTGTGGCAATTGGTCTCAATCGTTCAGCAACGTTGTTTTCATTCCGTGGATGGTTCTCGGAGGGGGTAGCGAGTTGCAATTGCGGAATAATCAAAAAATGGTTTAATACGGGATATGGTCCCCTCTTACAGGTATACAGTGCTTGCAGCGAGATTTCATACTTGAAATAAGGCAGTTTATCATTTCCTGTGGCAATTGGTCTCACTCGTTCAGCAACGTTGTTTTCATTCCGTGGATGGTTCTCGGAGGGGGTAGCGAGTTGCAATTGCGGAATAATCAAAAAATGGTTTAATACGGGATATGGTCCCCTCTTACAGGTATACAGTGCTTGCAGCGAGATTTCATACTTGAAATAAGGCAGTTTATCATTTCCTGTGGCAATTGGTCTCACTCGTTCAGCAACGTTGTTTTCATTCCGTGGATGGTTCTCGGAGGGGGTAGCGAGTTGCAATTGCGGAATAATCAAAAAATGGTTTAATACGGGATATGGCCCCCTCTTACAGGTATACAGTGCTTGCAGCGAGATTTCATACTTGAAATAAGGCAGTTTATCATTTCCTGTGGCAATTGGTCTCACTCGTTCAGCAACGTTGTTTTCATTCCGTGGATGGTTCTCGGAGGGGGTAGCGAGTTGCAATTGCGGAATAATCAAAAAATGGTTTAATACGGGATATGGTCCCCTCTTACAGGTATACAGTGCTTGCAGCGAGATTTCATACTTGAAATAAGGCAGTTTATCATTTCCTGTGGCAATTGGTCTCACTCGTTCAGCAACGTTGTTTTCATTCCGTGGATGGTTCTCGGAGGGGGTAGCGAGTTGCAATTGCAGAATAATCAAAAAATGGTTTAATACGGGATATGGTCCCCTCTTACAGGTATACAGTGCTTGCAGCGAGATTTCATACTTGAAATAAGGCAGTTTATCATTTCCTGTGGCAATTGGTCTCACTCGTTCAGCAACGTTGTTTTCATTCCGTGGATGGTTCTCGGAGGGGGTAGCGAGTTGCAATTGCGGAATAATCAAAAAATGGTTTAATACGGGATATGGTCCCCTCTTACAGGTATACAGTGCTTGCAGCGAGATTTCATACTTGAAATAAGGCAGTTTATCATTTCCTGTGGCAATTGGTCTCACTCGTTCAGCAACGTTGTTTTCATTCCGTGGATGGCTCTCGGAGGGGGTAGCGAGTTGCAATTGCGGAATAAGCGAGATTTCATACTTGAAATAAGGCAGTTTATCATTTCCTGTGGCAATTGGTCTCACTCGTTCAGCAACGTTGTTTTCATTCCGTGGATGGCTCTCTGAGGGGGTAGCGAGTTGCAATTGCGGAATAATCAAAAAATGGTTTAATACGGGATATGATCCCCTCTTACAGGTATACAGTGCTTGCAGCGAGATTTCATACTTGAAATAAGGCAGCTTATCATTTCCTGTGGCAATTGGTCTCACTCGTTCAGCAACGTTGTTTTCATTCCGTGGATGGCTCTCGGAGGGGGTAGCGAGTTGCAATTGCGGAATAAGCGAGATTTCATACTTGAAATAAGGCAGTTTATCATTTCCTGTGGCAATTGGTCTCACTCGTTCAGCAACGTTGTTTTCATTCCGTGGATGGCTCTCGGAGGGGGTAGCGAGTTGCAATTGCGGAATAATCAAAAAATGGTTTAATACGGGATATGGTCCCCTCTTACAGGTATACAGTGCTTGCAGCGAGATTTCATACTTGAAATAAGGCAGTTTATCATTTCCTGTGGCAATTGGTCTCACTCGTTCAGCAACGTTGTTTTCATTCCGTGGATGGCTCTCGGAGGGGGTAGCGAGTTGCAATTGCGGAATAAGCGAGATTTCATACTTGAAATAAGGCAGTTTATCATTTCCTGTGGCAATTGGTCTCACTCGTTCAGCAACGTTGTTTTCATTCCGTGGATGGCTCTCGGAGGGGGTAGCGAGTTGCAATTGCGGAATAATCAAAAAATGGTTTAATACGGGATATGATCCCCTCTTACAGGTATACAGTGCTTGCAGCGAGATTTCATACTTGAAATAAGGCAGTTTATCATTTCCTGTGGCAATTGGTCTCACTCGTTCAGCAACGTTGTTTTCATTCCGTGGATGGTTCTCGGAGGGGGTAGCGAGTTGCAATTGCGGAATAATCAAAAAATGGTTTAATACGGGATATGGTCCCCTCTTACAGGTATACAGTGCTTGCAGCGAGATTTCATACTTGAAATAAGGCAGCTTATCATTTCCTGTGGCAATTGGTCTCACTCGTTCAGCAACGTTGTTTTCATTTCGTAGATGGTTCTCGGAGGGGGTAGCGAGTTGCAATTGCCCTCCCCAGATTGGCTTGTTTCTAGCCTCCACCACAACTTGCACCTCATTCCATCATCTGTTACAATTTGAATTTAACCTATTGCTGCAAAATAACACCAAGAAATTCGTCGAGGTGTGCTTGTGAACGTAATGCGTCTTAACGTACACGCACTTATCCTGTTTCTCTACTGGCTCAGCCTACAAACACGTGCACGCTTATGTGTTCGATGTACAACATTTAAATTTTTGTCTAGAAGCAGCGGTTTTACATTCAGTTCAGTTCTTTTCGTAAATTTCTATAAAATATGCTACTAATCTTAATTTTTTTCACTAGTATATATATACAGTCATACCTCGATATAAGGTCACGCTAAGGGACATCGCAAAAGTGACCTTATAAGTGGGGTGACCTTTTAACCGATTTATTTGCAGTTCGTAACTCAGCACGTAAATAGGACGCATTTTGATTTTTTTTAAAAATGGTAATACAAACGAAAACGATTTGCCACCAATAAAAAAAATTTAAGTCAATAAATTTTAACAGAATTAGTTAAGAATTATAGAAAGTTAGATTTTCAAAAATTTTTTAATTTGAAATAAAGCTGTTTACAAATTTCCTCAAAGTGTACATACATACATTACATCTTACCTTATTTAAAATAAATTATTTATGCAGGTCTGTCTCGTTTTTGGTTTCATTTTTCGAACAATGTTTTCTAGATTTTTTAACTTCTCAAAATGTTCCTCAGATCCCTCATGGTTTTTAAAAAAAAATTCGTATGACATTTATTGCATTGAAGGCTTCCGCTTGGGTTACAGCTACAGTCTCAGGATCACTGTCATTGTCCTCACGGTGAAACAATTTCAGAAATTGCAGCTTGTTCGTTGGTTGCAACATTTTCCTAGAACTCGAGAGGGGTGCCTTGAAAAGAAGTTAAATTGGCTTTTGTTAGAAAAGAGCTCCCTTCGCCTCAGATAAAAATGACCTTATAAGCGATAACGATTTTTAAAACTTGATCATATATCCGATAATCTGAAACAAAGAATTCCTATTCAGTGAGCCGGGACTTTGGAAAAATTACCTTACATGTGGGGTGACCTTATAGGCGGATGACTTTATATCAAGGTCTGACTGTATATATATCTGTTATTTCAAAATTATTTACTAAGCTTGTTTACAGATGACGTTAGCAGCTAATAAATATTGTAAAACAATGTTTCCGAAATAACCACCCTTTACAGCAGCAACGTGGTTCTGTTGAAAGGGAAAACCAGCTGACATCAATGAAACAAATTTTAATTGGAATGGTCTGACATACAGTAGAAAATATTGCTTTGTTGCTCTTCAGCTATCAGAGCAATCTTATAGGGAAATTTTCTACTTTGTTTGCAATTTGACAAGATTAAATAAAATGAAATACGAAGTTTTCACACACTAATTTCTTTTAGTAGTTTCAGTAGTTTTCTTTAACGTTTTCTGCTGTTATTTTAACGCTATTTCAATTTTTAATTGATTGTCTAGTTGATTTTAAATTATACAATTTAGTGTTTAAAGAAAAGCATTGTATCGATATAATTCTAATGCGTGTGCTATTATTTAGGTAATTTATAGCATATGTTGATTCCAAAAAGCTTATTTGGATAAATAAAATTTTAGAAGAAAATAATATTTTCCTTCACGTCATTCTATAGGTATAAATAAAATATGGAGCCTAATTTTATTTTCATTTCATTTTCTTTTTAAATATAATAAATGCCTCAATTGGTATTTCAGTTCTTGACATATTTTATAAATATTTAGAAGCAAAAATAGTTCAAAAGTTTATTTGTTATACTCCATTGCAAAAAAAATGTAAAAAAAAAAATGTAAGATCAAGAGATTTAAAAAAAAAAATATGCATTACAATATATCCCCAAAATAAATAAATTAAACTGTAAACATTTACTAAAAAAAATGTTTTAAGCGTTAAAGAGAAGATTGTTGAAAACAAAATAAACAATCATAAAAGTAAAATTATAATGTCTGAACAGTGGTTACTTAATCTTAAAAGATTACTGAGAATAATTGCAAATATTTAAGCAAGTTAAGGAAATTAATAGGTGATTAGAATTTATATTTAATCGGATACTAAGTTCAACATATTAATAAGATGTTTATAAATTTTATTTGCAAGAAAAGTTTGTAAATACGTTGAAAAATATTTCTAATTTAGTGTAGCTATATTTTTGTTAAAATAAAAGATAAGTTTTAGCTTCACACAAATGCATTTATAGACATAAAAAAATAAAAAATAAATAATCACTCTAGAATTTTCAAATTATTTAAATAATAATGAATTTTAAACTATTGCATTTAATTCTTTAAATAATAAATGTTATTGCAATATATTAGCAAACGTAATATATCACATTAATGGAAAAAAAGTAAAATATAATATAATTTTTTATATTGAAATAATTTTATTAGTTTGATAGAAAAGTATGATTAAAATCAAATTATTGATTATAATATTCCAACTTCTGTCACTCGAAAAATAATAGTTTTGAAAATTAATTCACTTTTTCAGTAGCAATGAGAATGTACACTTAGTGAGGCTACTAACATACCAAAAACGAATACATAGAATAAATACTACGCATGGTATGAAGCGAATAATACCAAGAAACGTAAGTGGTAAGATTAGTAAGATTGTTATTATAAAAACTTTATTTGCATCATATATAATAAAAATAGAAATGTCGTCATGTTTTGAACGTTTAAAAAGGAAAATGGTCATACCAAACTCTAGACATACCAAACGGGAATAAAGGGAACAAAACAGAAAGAAAAAGTTTCTAACGAAAAAATAGAAAATAAAATACCATAAATAAATAAATGAATAAATAAAATAAAATAAAATTAAATTAAAATCTTAAATTTACAATTTTACAATTCTACAATTTCATAATTTTCAATTTACGATTTAAATTTGAAATTTAAGATTAAATAAATGAATAAAAAATGCATAAAAATTCGTACATAACTTCAAAGTTGTATGTTATTAAACAATTGTTGATTTTGATTATTGATTAAAATATTAAAATAATTTTAAACAAAATTAAAAATAAAATATTTTCAAAAACCATAAACTTCATGTTTTTTTTACCGGTATTGTATTTGATTTTTAATTCCAATATTTGCTTCAAAAAATATTGTATAAAAAAAATTGTGAACGCCGAAAGGAGATCACAGGTTAGCCATTGGCAAAATGGTTGTTGTCTAATTTTTCTCCCCGTTTGAACTGTAGGTTAAAATTTCCGATTCTCAAATAAGACAAGAAAAATAAAATTTTCGTTTGAATGATTAAATTATCTTCTATTCACAACTCAAAAAGTATTTATGGGATCTCTCTGGTCCTATATCTCAAAAATAAACTCACCAACTTAATGCATAACAAAATAAAAAGTGAAAAAAAAAGAATTCTAAAAAAATTATCAAACAGCAGATGTCGCCATAGCAACGCATGCAATGACGACGCATGCGCATTGTTTACTATTACTCTTGAACACAGTTGAAAGTGTGATGACGTCCAAATAAGGTGCGCACGCCATCAAACTCAAAACAACACTCATTTTGCCAATAGGTGATAAATAAAATAAATAAATAAAATGAATAAATAAAATAAGTAAATAAAATTAATAAATGAAATAAATAAGTAAAATAAATAAATAAATAAATAAATAAAATAAATAAATAAAATAAATAAATAAAATAAATAAATAAAGTAAATAAATAAAGTAAATAAATAAAGTAAATAAATAAAATAAATAAATAAAATAATAAAAATGATGTAAAAGAATAAACTTTTATTTTTTCTGCATAAAATTTATTTATATATTCATCTATCAATATCTATTTTTTCATCTAGATTCCCCCATATATAAAATGAGCGTCTAACTTCATATTTGAAACCTCTTATTTTATATTATTGGTCCACCAATTAATAAAGTTACAACTTCACCTGAGAATAAACTCAGTTTTTGGAACACTTATTCCATATTATAATCTTACTTTTTGAAACATTTATTCCATAATATAAATTCACCTATTTTTTCTTCATTTCACTTCTCTTCCTTTCCATTTTGTCTTTGGAAACTGTATCTTTTTTAAGTTCTAATTTGTTCTTCTTTTTTAAAATTATTTACTCGTTGAGCATGAGTGTCGTGTTTGAGCGCTTGCGGTATGTTGTTTTTTTTCACTTCAATTATAAAGCAAATGAAGTTTTTACTTCAAACATAATTTTCAATTTGTTATTCTTTGTGTTTTCTATACAAAATGTATTTTAGAATCTTTATGTCAAATTCATGCTTGGGAGGACTTATACAATATAATTGCAAGAGTACCTAAAGCTAGTTTATCTGAATAATGTGAGCAATTTAATCAAAATATTTCCTCCGTCTCAAATTCCAAGCAAGATTGAATGAAAACTTAATTACGGAATATCATATTTGAAAGTATTAGTATCCACAGGAAAAGTTTGAAATTAAATATGATAACAATTAAATGCCAATATTATATAAAATTATGAATCAATTATTGTAGAATTAAACTAAATTGTGGCCTATCATTAATATGGTATTATTATTTTAAATTTCATAAAAAATGTTTTGATTGAATAGGGTGTGCAAATAGTTTGCTCGAATTAAGTAGAGGGAATTATATCTATAAAGCTGAAATAATCCTTATTTGATTTACATTAGAATATCAATTATAATATTTATTTTATTGTGTGATATTTCATGATATTTGAGAGTAAAAATATAAAGTTTTTGCTAGAAAAATTTTGTTAAATTTAAGAACTCTGAAAAAGATAACTTTCCGTTTAAAGTTATAACCATAAACGAATGATACTTAAGGAAGATACTGACACGCCATTATCACAACACCTATCCCAAAGTTTCTTTTTTACCTAGCAGACCCCAGAGCCCTGTGGCAACACTAAATAGAAACGTTTTATTTACACTTAAGATTTGAAGTGTTGGCACTTTAGAGTTCATAATTAAGCTTCTCTGTCATTTTTTAGTAGGAAATTAATTAAAAAAATATTAAACTCGTGGTCTGCAACTTGAACTTTTCCAAGACTTTGAATATTTCATCAGGCAAAAATTGATATAAAAATAGCCGGAGGTAAGGGAATAGACCAGAAAAGACCAGAGCAGAAAAAAGCACTTCTGTAAAACCAAAAGCAATGTAATAAAATTTCCAAAATAAAATTTCTCTTTCTTCTCAAAACGTTTATATTAATAATAATATTCTTAAATGATATTTTAACTTATGTTAATCTATAATAGTTTTTTTAGTTTTTAAATAATAAACATGTCTAAGCCAGAAGCTGAACTATATCTTTGAGTGGAATAAATCAATCAACTGTCGTAACTTAGTGACTGTGAATGTCAAGTAACTGTATTATTCCTATGCAGGATATGTATTCCTATCCCAATAGAAATGTTTTCTCATTGGTTGCCATCTTTCTGATTGATCATTGATGTATTGCTAGTGAACAGGTAAGTAAAGTGACACCAGCTTAGATATATTTATAAGCTTTAATGATACTAAAACTGAATAGTCTTTAATCCTTCTCTGACACGAACGCACAGTGTCACAATGCTTCCGTGCGATGTTCCAAATTAAATAATTCTTGCAATTTAATGTTTTACGTAAAATTTTCTTCAGCAACAAATGTCAACAAACATAAAGAAATTGTACCCCACCAGATGCTTATACTCACGGCAAATTTAACCTTTAAGCATTACCAAAGATGCGCAACACCTCTTTAAAGAGAGACGGCATTAGCACTGATGAATTTAGTAGTCCGACATAGCGAACATAAACTGCTCAGTGAAGGCTAATAGGAAAGACGTCACTACGTTGTGGCTATTAAGCTGCGTAGTGGGAGAAATGAAAGTTGCCATTATGTTTGGACTACTGAAGGATAAAATTTCGTGTTTACGGTAACCCGTGCTGAGGCTTTTTTTTTCTAGTAGGTACTGAGCTACGTCTGCCTGTTTACATAATTTTGTTGATAATGTTACCAAGTAATGCTTTTTATCGTTAAATTTGGCGACTTCTTAAAAATTCACCGGTAATAAACTTATTTAGAATGTAAAATTTTTTACTAAATAATAGAGAAATATAAATCGACATTCATTACTTACATTTATTTCAATTTTCTGGAAACTCTATTTTTAATAGGTTTTCCTGATTAATCAAATTGAAAACCTAAGTTGTAGTTACTATCCGTAACATAAAAAAGTATTGAAAAGGAAATGGACAGAAATAGTTTGTGATTAAGAGCATCTTTAAGCATCTTAAAATTTCTCAACATCTTATATATCGTCTTAAGCTTAACATAAATTTTTCTAATTACCAGCCCGTGCATGTTTCGCAGAACTTTTTTACCAAATATTTATATAAATTTTATCATTTTTAAAAATCTTATTCTTCACGCTAACACGTATATTATGGTTTAAATCAAAAACATGTATTCAATCACTCAAGTACAGTGCAAATATATATAATGCAAAGCATAGTAAAGATTAAAATTATTACTGCGAGATATTAGTGAAAAATCGTGCTTTTGAATTTATATATGTATAATTTAGAATAAGATTTATTAAAGAGGGGTAAATCTGGGTGGGGTGATAGTGCACATCGTATTGATTGAGAATTGTACAGCGACTCCTAACCGGAAACGTTAACTTACGCCAAAAGGGACGTCTCCCTTTTGAATTGGCTGTACGCACACTGTAAAAAATTCCTGATCAAATTACAGTTTAAAGTATCGGCACTTTGGTTGCACGGCCATTTTACCATTCAATCCCTATCTATCATAAGATATTACCGTAATTTTCCAACATCTCCTGGAAGAGAACAGGCCTTAGCACGGATCAATTCAGTTGTTTGACGTAACGAACATAAACTGCGCAGTGGGGGAATTAAGATAGTTGTAACTACGTTCTGGATATTAAGCTGCGCATTGGGGGAAAATACGTAACATGTTATTAATTTTGGACTACTAAAGCATCAAATTTCTTGTTTATGGTAACCGTGATGCGGTCTTCTCACTTCTAAAGGGTATAGAATTTTTGCAATAACATTTATTTAATTGGAGTGATTCAGGGATTTTACGGTAATTATTACAGTAAATATTAGGGCATATCAAATATTTGTTCCGGTCAAAATGAATTTCATGGTAAAATGTAGCTGCACGCTGAGTGACGGTACTTTTCTCGTAATTTAATCCGGAAATTCTTACAGTGTACGAATTTGAAGCTTTAAGTTTTCTAAAATATCTTAATCTTACTTTTTTAATTTATTATTGTCCAAGTTTATTATTTAAATGGGCACAGAAATAGCTATTTTGTTGCAATTTAATGACTTGCGGAGCTCCACAAGTTTCTAATAAAATTTTTTAAAATTAATCAGATTTATTTTCTTCACAAACTACGATTTCCTTACTCAGATTTGAAAATGCACGAACGTTTAGTAAACATCAGAGTTTCTATGGATGATTTTGAATCAGTTTTAAATGATGTTTCAAAGCACAGATTCAGCTCTTACATCATGTTTCAAACGATATTTAATAATTTGGAACCAACCAAGCATTGTTCAGGTTCCCGTAATTTTGACAGTAGCCTTTATTTAATTAGAGAGATTCAGTGATTTTACGGTTTTATTATTTTTGTAAAAATTACGGTACATCAAATTTTGTTAAGTAACATGATCTGGAACAAATGAATTTTATAGTAAAAAGTGCCGGTACTTTTTGCAGTAATTTGATGCGGAGTTTGTTACAGGGTACGAATTTGAAACCTTAAATTAATTTATCTAAAATATCTTAATTTTATTTTTTCAGTAATTATTGCCAAAAACTGAATTCAAATGGCCCAAATAATAGCTATTTTTGTGTTGTAATTTAATGATTCGACAAGTTTATGATAAATTTTTTTTAATATTAATCGTACTTATTTCCATTATTAACTACGATTTCCCTACTCAGATTTGAAAATGAATGAACATTTAGTAAACATCAGAGTTTCCATGGAAGATTTTGTATAAGTTTTAAATGATCTTTATAGCACAGATTCAGCTCTTTCATTATACTTCAAATGTTAATTAGGGGATTTGAAACTACAAAACAATGTTCAGATGAATGAAGATGATCTTTTCCCTAATTTTCAGTTTGAGCTAATGTGAACATCTAGTGACGTATAAATATTAGGTTAGCAAGCATAATATTGTAAAAATTTCAGTTTCGTCTATGTTTAATTAACTTAAGCTTGTATCTAATTAATTTTGAAAATCTCTAGCACACTTCAGTAAGAAGCAACCAGCGGAAAAATCAAACAATGAACGCACTGTTGGTATCTCTTAATTCTGTATTTTGTATGCTATGTTCCATAATAAAGACTGAGTAACAATATTTGGATTGTTTATAATTAAGAGGAAAAAGTTAGAGTTTAAATAACTTCGCTTCATCATTAATTTTCATGAAAAAAGTATTTTTAGCACTTAAATTGTACTACTTAATGATACAAATATAACCCATGATGGCAAAAATGTTTTGTCTTATATTTTATAAAGCATTTATTCATTTTTAAACGAATAATATGTTTTGATTTATATTACAGCCTACACTGAATAAAAAATATGGTCAAAACTACCAAAATAAGTTGAAATTTACCATGATTATGGCTCTATGGGAACATCAAAAAGCAGTGTATTTTTTACCGAAGCGCATTGATAATAACTTTTGGTACAATAAACTATAAAATATAGTTATATTTATGCTGTTTTGAAGTAAACGTGGTAATTTTATCATGATGCCTTAGAACATGGCATTAAAATATTTATTTATTTAAATTTACTTTTCAGTTTTCCATTTGTTACTAAAGGTTGCAGAACAATGACTATAATCTTGTAAACCAGAATTACCATTAAACCGTTAACATACGAACGCAAAATTACCAAATGAATAGTTTAATTTCCATATATTTCGGTTTTATTACCAGAATTTTTTTTGTTTTGTTATACAAGTAAAGTAATTTTGCCAGAATTTTTTTCTCCGTGTAGGGTTTGGGTTGTGTAGGATTCCTGATTGTCTTATCTAATGACGTGTTGAAGTGGAAATATTTGGGTGTTTTGTCCATTTTAATTTTCGGCGTTTATGTAGATTTTCCGTTGACAAGTATGTCTTTCCGCTCTAAATGCGTGGATTATCAAAAAAATGTATTGTAAAAAAATTATTTTTCATTTATTAACGATTGAATTGATTTTCATTTATTTATTTACGATATATACAGTCAAACCTCGATATCTCGAACTTGAAGGGAGAGGAGAAAAAATTCGAGATATCGAAAATTCGAATTATCGAAAATCGCATGTTATCGATGTTCGAATAAAGAAAAATGCTCTTTACCTACCTTATTTACTATTCCATATTTATTCTAAAAACACTTTTTGCACTTAAAAAGATTCAATTGTTTGCCTTAGAGATGTGTAAGAAAGTTTGTCTATAACACTTTCTAAGTGGACTATAGCTTTAAATGTCTCCTCTGACATATTCGGCTGTCTCTCAATAAATCTCTTTACAGTGTCTACTGCAGAAAGTGCTTGTTTAAGAATTGGTTATGATTATGAGAGTTGATTATGAGAATTAATTTTCTATTCTTAAAAATTTTTATTTTCAGAAAAAGTCTACACCATTTATGGAAAAAAAAATTCAAGTTATCGAGGGATTAGAAAAAAAAATTCGAGAAATCAAGGTTTTTTTTAGCATTGAGTGCATAGGAAATTTGAAGGGAATTTTTTTTTCTTCGAGATATCGAAAAATTCGTGAAATCGAGGTTCAAGTTAGCTAAGTTCGACTATATATATATATATATATATATATATATATATATATATATATATATATATATATATATATATATATATATATATATATATATATATATATCATATATATCATATATATATCATATATATCATATATATACGATATATATATATATATATATATATATATATATATATATATATATATATATATATATATATATATATATATATATATATATATATATATATATATATATATATATATATATATATATATATATCGTATATATATATATATATATATATATATATATACTCTTCAGCAGGACATGTCTTTTGCGATAATTTGATACGATATTTCTGAATAAAGAATAACTACCCTAAGATAAAAATTATTCTTTATAATGTGTCTATATCGCTAAAAATAAATCTTCAGTTGAAAAGGAGTATGAATGGAAAGAAAGCAGAAACCTAACTTACCGGCATGTAGCAAAGTAAAAAATGGGGTTTAAAAGTAAAATACTAATTTAACAGTTAACAAATTTCGCGAAGAAGAAAATTTTCTAAAGTTGTGCTTGTAGCTTGAATCGTACAAAATAAAATTAAAAAATATATTTGGTAGAAAAAAATAAAGCAAGTTGCATATCAGTGCTGCCATCTATGAGAAAAACTAGTAAAAAAATTTATTCGGAAAAATTATTTAACAGAACCCACCCATAATAAGAATTTCATTTATTTCATTTTATTACAATAATATAAATTTAATTAGAGAAAAGAAACATTCAAAATAGGTAACCGTTGTGATTTAAATAACAGACTTAAATAAGGAATAAATCATTCATTGCATCCCATTTTATATAGGGTGACTTATTTAAAAGTCAGAGTCTGCACATATGGATAGAAAGCCGTTAATAGACTTTATCCTTCATTCATACAACCTTTAATAATTTTAAAGTCTACACGTATTACCTGCATTCATCGGGGGTGTCTGTTCACAAACCAGAACCCATTCCATTCTTACAAAAAAGAAAAATTAAAAAGAGTCATGATAAGGATACATTATTTGTGTTTGTAACTTTTCTGGCTGATTTTGGCAACTATGTTTAGAGCTGAAAATTTTATTTCAACCATTTCAATATTCCATGATATTTTTTATTACAGAACTTAATTGTGTGGAATAGTTTTATCTACAGTTTCTTTCATTAATATCCTTAACAAACATGTTTTTATCAAACACAGACATTCAAAGTATAACTATTGATCTAAGATTTACGACAAGTATTGCATTTTAAGAGTAAGCATGTATTGAATTAAGTTGCCTCCTATTGATGCAATGGGATACCTGTAAGCGACATAGAGGGTATCTCAATCCTGATTGGTTGTTGAAACTTGGAGTTTATTTACGTTAGCAACTGTTCTTTCCATTTTACTTCGAGTAAGCCAAGACAGAGTATTAATTTACTTAAATGATACATTCTACATATTCAGACACAAAGATTCTTTCACTATGTATTTCTGACTTAACAAAGACAGGCATGAAGCCATGTAGAACATAAACAAACTAATTATATATCAAAGTCATCAGGTACACATAACAAACATACATCACGGTGCAATAAAATACATAAGCAAATAATAAATCTAAGTTAAGTAAAAGATGAGGACGAGAAAAAATTATATTTCAACAAATTCGATGTATGAGACGGTGCTGTATTTCTTAGCTCAACTTAAGCACGTCATTTTGCTTTAAAACTATCAACTGGCGTGTACGTCACAGTCCCATGTATGGGTATCTGTGATCTTCTTCTTCTTGAAGTGCAAGTACCCAATTAGTTGAGGTAGAGTTAACAACTATGATTGGAAGTTGGAAGGAGTCTTAGGTTCAATCTTGATGACTGGCAAATTCGAAGCAAGAGAGACAAAGAATATAAATACTTTGGTATGGAAGTTAAGATATATGAGAGGTGTCTGATAAAGTATGTCGACCACGCTTTTGGACTTTGATCAAATTTGATTTATAAAATATCACTGTAGCTGTAATATACACTGATAAAAAAGCTAGCTGATTGGAAATGACGGCTAGCTGTTTGATAGGTCTTTTGTTGAAAACGTGATTAGTGCCCTACAATAACAACGAGTTTTTGGCTTACAATATATAGTTTACGCACTGCAAAAACTTTTTGTGTATCTGAACACCGGAGATGGGGCCAAATACTTTATGAAGTGGTGTTTTAGTATGCCAAAACACAAGGATATTTTTGGTACTGTGGAACACCTAAGATGTTCTTTTATTCTACTTGTAAAGAAGTCGAAATCAACTATCATATTTGTTATTTAGAAACACTAAAGATTCTGATAACAATAATATGTGATGCGAATAAGAATCAGTAAAGCACAATCTAAAGTAAGAATAGGAAGTTTAGGTTGAATACATTCCTTAATTTTTTTAAAATTTAATGAGTATGTGAATCAAACAAACGCGTAGCAGAGAGAATATTAAGCCTAATTCGAACTAGGCTTAACAGAGAAGAAGCAGATAGAAATTATACATTATTTGTTAGAGTTTACAGAGGCTTGAAAATTAAAATATTAATATCCACAAACCTTCGTCAACTCGTTATAGATTGTAAACAATATTACAATTGGAATTAAAATGTGGCAAAATAGGAGTTTATAGAAGCGAAAATATTTAACATATGGTGTTAAGTCGAGTGATTTCGGTGTGTCGAGCTTTCATACACCCTTCAAATTGCATATGAATGCTCGATTTGTTGTTAACTTGAAGAAAAAAATGTTTCTTCACACAACTTTTTAGGCTTGTTCAACATTCGGAAAGATATTACACTACAATTTCTACAGTATACTTATGCTATATGTCTTAACAAAAATGATTGTTTTTATTAATATTTTTACTAATCCAATGATTAAATTGTGTCTAAAATCAGAAAATATATTAACAATTTATGCCACACAGTTGTTTCATTCCTACGGGTTGAAGAACTGTTACAATAACAACATAATAAATTAACACGGGAAGAAAAAGTAAAAGGTTAGGGAGATTGCACGTCATTGGGGTAATCAGAAATAATAACCTTAAAGGCGTTATTTTTTTAAAAATATGTAAACAATATTTTTATGTATTCAGAGAGCAAAATATTTTTAGACAACTATATTATTTTATTTCATACATCACGTGCATTTAGTTTTATTGTAAAATCCGTTTCCACCGGACAAAAAAATTGACATACAGTAATTTTTAGAGTTAAATTTACTGTAGAATCAATAAATCACTGTAAGTAAATAAATATTGCTGTAAATATGACGGTATAAAATTTTACGGAACAAATGCATTTTAAGGTATAATGGAGTTTACAGATGTTGTAGCCAGGGTGCCAGTAATTTTTACAGTGATTTTTTATATACCATAATTTTTTACGTTATGGGAAACAAAAACTAGAAATCGCTAGTTTTAAAAGTTATTAATTAAGGCTAGACAAAATAATAAACAAAATCAATATCTTAGTGCCTATAGATATATATTTTAGATATTTATTTTAAATAAGATATTAAACATTCTTTTTCCAATACCAATGCATTTTCAAATGCGTAGAATTTCCTATTTTGCGTAGTATTATTTTACATAGTATTAAATTGTTACTCCAGTTTCAAAATCTTGCAGGCATGAAAATTGAATAGTTGAGTGAACAAAAAAAAGTCACACAAACAAAAGTGGATGGCTTGGGAAACATTCTTCCCTGAACAGAAATGTATTCTCGTATTGAAAGAAAGGGTGTAAGGAAATATCTAAAGTTTTGCTGAAACAAGATACAATAATATAACGTTTTACTTAATAACACAGTACAATATGAAAAATATGTTTCACATGAAAGATAGAAAGAAAAAAGACAGATTCTTGATACATTAAAGAACAATATTAATTATAAACTAGCATATTTTAGGGTGAAAATAACAAATCTGTACATCGTACATCGTTCAGCACATAATAATAACTTACAGATAGGTGACCAAATGATACGAACACTTCTATATCAACTCTCTATGAACAATCTTTCTTTTAGCAGCAAATGACTTGGATGATTTTACCTGGCAAAATTGTTGGCTCAGTTTGAAAGATTATGCTTGAAATCGTTCAGAAATGGTGTCCATTTCACGCGTGCAAAATAGGCATCCACCAAAATGAGCATAAGAAGTGCAAAGTTTCTTTCCTTTTTAAATTCCACTATAATTCTAAAAGCGTATATAAATGTCACAATCTTATTGAATAATTTCAAAATTTCTTGTGTTAAGGCTAGAACGTCATAAACTTCCTCTCCTTATTTTCGTCGATCCAAATTTAGCATGTGTAAAAATGTCGCCATTTCTAAGAGCTTCAAGTTCTATCTTTCAGATTGTGGCAAAATTGTTTCCATGGAAAATTTACCAAAGCGTTTGCTGCTAGGAGAAAAATTGTTTTTACATAGCGCTAGTATAGAAGTGTTTGTATTATTTTGTCAAACGTTTGTAATACAAACAAAAGAGTTTTTAATTAATCCGGGACTCGCAAAATTAGCTAACCTCTTGGAGACTTTAGGGGAAATTTATGTCTACAAAAGCCACATCTACCTTACCGAAGTTTCAAAGCTCTGGAGCAGAGGTCTGCTAATAATTTTAGGTGGGGTCCGGTTACATTTGAAATTTTTTATTGAAGTCTATAAAAATATTCATACTTTTACTATTTTTTATTTTAATTTCACATATTGTTACCATCAGAAAAATATTTTTTAAATAACACATTTTTCAAATAATTTGTTTAAATAATTACTACTTTCTAATCAATTTTGGTTCACCATTTTTGACCTTCCGGCCTTTTGATCTTATGGTCTGTTTTCCGCAACAGATGTTAAACTAAACCATGTTTCTATTCAAATTGTTCTATAGGATCGTCTAATTAATTACAGGACTGATTAAGTTTCATCTTGTTACCCAATGTAATTACCGAAATGACATTATTTGTTGCAGTTTTTAGGTTGCAGCAAATTTACACGATAGTTCAAGAAGAAATAAATTTTTGTAAGACTACTGCAATGTATGCTAACGGCATTTTTGTGAAAAAAAAGAACATAATTCGGGTTTTTAAATCATTCATTCGGTAATTTTTCCATGCATATGGCAATGTTTTACCGGAAATTTTGAGTTTTAAACTTATAGTTCGTATGACCACACATTTAATAAAATATACAAAACTGAAAAGAAAAATTAACCGAATGAATGGCTTCTGTGCCATACTGTAAAGTACCATGATAAAATTACCAAATTTAACCACATTCTCCGATTTTCATCAAACATTATAAATAATATCCTATTGTTTATTTTATCGAGATCATACCAATTGATCGAGATCATTCTTACCAAAACGTTTTGGTAAAAATTACCGAGCTTTTTGGTTTTTCGTAAAGCAAAACCGTATTTTACTTTATTTTGGTAATTCCAACCATATTTTCTTTCTCAGTCTATGCTTCAATGTACTTAATTTTGCTTGTAAAAGAGATGTGAAAATCTTATTTCCGTGGCATTTTATCAGCGCTGGATTTTTCTAACATTATATTCAGTTTGTTTAATATCTTACTGTTGCCGTATTGTACCACGCAATACCTAAGCAGCAAGAGCATAGTTGCATGACACCATCCAATAATTTTAATAAAGACGCACGAAATCATGCATTCATTTAGAAACAAATCTTAATTTCCAGTTATTTAAAATTCAGTGTTCAGTAACTTTAGAGTTTAATGAATTGGTAACAATTTTAAAAATTACAGTAAATGACCTAATTATAAAATTCTATTCTATCAATTTATTCTATTCTGCGAGAGTAAGTTCCCTGGAGGACTAGACGGTAAATTAGAAGTGAACATTGCGTATTTAAAATAAATGATTCAATAAGAAAACTTATGTCAAAATGTGAAAATAAAGTTGATTTGTGTTGAACCCTCTAAACTTGATTCTCAATGGAATTTCTTCGTCGACAAAAATAACTTTTCTAAAGTTTATTCAATAAAGACGTGATTCTGATTTGAAGGGATTCCAGAAACTTTCATTGACTTTAGTCGGCAGAATCTTTCCACCTTCAATTAAGGCAATCATCCTGAGAGTTTTGAACCTCGGAAAACTAATGGATATCTATATATTGCCTCTGGGTAGTGCTAATGATTTTCCACGATAGGTTGTGCTATTTTTTTTTAACATCAAGAATTGTTTTCAAAAAGTCAGAAATACAATAGATATTATTCTATCTGAGAGTTTGATAATTTGAGAATAAAGCTTAAACTTTCAAAATATTCCTCATCCAACAAGCAATTCTGCGAGTCAGTTAATTTTCATGCTTTGCGTGTTTTTCAAGGAACATACTTCTCGAAGATAAGCCTATAGTTATGCTTATTTCTCATAATTATTTCGCATAGATGAGCCAAAGAAGCATAGCTCAAAATAAAAATAAAGTGTTATTTTTGCCCCTTGGTTGATTATAAAAAGTTAAGTGCTAGTTGTGTCTTTTTCCTAAAAAGAAACTGAGAAATTGAAACTTTTTATTTATAAGGCAACACGGATAAATGTTTTCGTCAAACTTCAAATGGAATTTTATGTGCATTGAAAAAAAATATTTTAAGGTGGCGCTCGCTGTTTATTGCACTTGCCAATTAAAGCAGTGCGCCAACATTAAAAAAATGTTGATGATGTTGTTGAATTTCAATTGTTTTTTAACAATATTATGAAAAATATAAAGGCTAATTTCTTAATACACTTTTGATTATGAAAAATAATACGTAATGTTTTTCAAAAAGTGTTTTTTTTTATATTAACAAGGTTAGTAATGCCATGTGCATATGTTTTTGATTTGAGTACTTGTAGTTTTCCATAATGCAACAAAGAAATTTAGTTTTTATTTCAATTTATAGTAAATTCGTTTTTCAGTATCTTAATAGTGTACAAAAAACTTAATTTCGATAAATTTTAAAACGATTAAAACGAAAAAAAAACAGTCTTGGGATTTGGCCTTCGTTGCCAAAGCCAAAAATCCAACCCTCGACGATAATGCACTTGTTAGAATTCTATGAATCTTGTATTCCAATGAATACTAAATTTAAGACGTTTTAATAGTTTCGTGCATGAAAATTCTTTCTACAATAATTTAATTTTGAATTGCTGAAGAGCAGCACAAACATAGACCATGCAAAAGCACAACAGAGTAACTATCCATTAGTAACTATGCAGAGTAACTATCAACAGAGTAACTATCCATTCGAAACACTTCTTAGTATTGTTACTCGACAATAATATTTATTGACGCTGAATAAGTTATTCTAAAGTTTATTAAAATAATATTGATTATGTTTCGTGAATTATTAAAAAATAATATTAATTAAATATAACAAAAAAATTCATTATAAATAAAACAAATAAAATTTATCCAGAAGATAAGATTCATACTATTTCATGCATTAAATACGTTTCATCTTATTTTAAACTGCGACACACGTTATTGCATCGTAGAAGTTTCGCTGTAAAACTTTTTATTTTATTTTATAAAAACATTAAAGAGTTTTTATAGTTTTAAAGTAAAAAAAGACGAATTCTGTTTATACTCAACACCTCTAGAGTTGATACAAGATACTTCTACAATTAAATTTTTTTAAGATCTATAAAAACTTTACCTTTAAGCGATGTAAAATTACTTTTTGTTTCTAAGCAATAAAAAAATATATGGATAGTATCAAATTAAAATTTCAGCAGAAATTGCCTTTCGTTTTAATTAAAAAGCTTTTTTTTAGGTTTTTTTCAGGTTATTCCTTATGGAGTTGGAAAACTAATCAATATGTTCAGCCTTAATGAAATCTGCTTTTTTAATTTTTGTTTACATACATTATAAAGCGCATGGACGAAAAAAAAATCTGGTAAGATTATCGTAATGTATGGCATCGATATTTCTGGTAAAAAACTATAATTCTGATAATTAAAACTAAAAATGTACGGTAACTTATTCATTTGGTAAATTTTCCATTTATACGATAATGGTTTACTGGAAATGCTGATTTTTAAAATTATAGTTCTTATTGCTACACATTTAGTAAAATATAAAAAGCTGAAAAGTAAGTTTAATCGAAAAAAGGGTTTTTATGCCATGCACTAAGGTATCTTGATAAAATTATCAAAATTTACTACACATCATTTCGCCATATTTTATTGTCAATTTTACCAAAATCATTCAGAAACGTTTTGGTAAAAATCGCTGAGCATTTTGGGCCAGAACCAGAAACAAGGTAAATTTTACCATATTCTGGTAGTTCCGGTTATATTTTTTTTCCAGTCTGGCTAAAAAAATGGTATTGCACTTGAGTAAACTTATCTAACTTGAGTTGAAATTGGCGCTTTTTAAATTTTTTTCCACGGATTTTTAAATTTAAGAGTATTTTATTGCATTTTTCAAATATTATGGTTATATCAGTATAGATTTTTCATTCTAAATGTAAGTAAGAATAACAATATACAGAAACAACAGAAGGCAGAAACAAGTGCTTTTGTGTTTTAATCAAATACTAATAAATCATAACACTCTATGTATTTACATTTTATTTTGCTCAATTATATTTAAACAACTTAAAATGAAGAATAAATAGTAAATCAGATTGATAAATAGATCCAGTAAAAAGTTACTAAAGTTATTTTCCGAGATTCATAATTTTATGCAATATACACCCTTAAATTTATATTTATGTGGTCATTATAGACTCCCATGAAATATTATTAACTTTTTTTTCTAAAAATTCATATTAACGTACATTAATTATTAATCTAATATCTCAAGGAATTTATACTTATTTTCTAGAAAAAAAAAAAGCATTTAAGATATAGTATTTCAAATTGGTGGAAAACCCTTCCCGAAAAGCTTTTAATTCTATTTTTATCACTTAATTAAAACACTAAATGAAGTAATTATACTATCTAAGACTCAAAGAGCAGTATACAAAGTAAAAGGGAGCTCATCTCCAAAGCTTTTAATTTAATAAATAATAAATTTAAAGGAGCTACGCTGAACTTTTCGAAACAGAACTAATTGAGACTGTTTTTTTTTTTTAAATATTTAACTAGTAGGCTCGGCCCCGAGCATGCTCCGTTCACCAACCCACGTCATGTCCTCTCTTTTATCTTCTTTCCCTCTAAAAAGTCAATATATTAAAGATACCCTTTGTTTATAAAATAATTTTTTTTTTTTAATGGCGGGCACTTGGAGCTATTGTCCATTGGCCACAGAAAGTGCCAGAACTGCTAATTCTCTTTTCGTTACCCAGTGGGCACCTGTGGCGAAGCCACGGCGGTGGAACAGCGTCGCCCACGTCACACTACCACAACCCGTTTATAGGGCGGGTCACATTCACACATTCACACACAAAGGAGAAAGGACATAGAACACAGATAGAGGGAAAGAAACATCCATGCCTTGCCCGGGATTCGAACCCAGAACCTTTCTGATGCAAGGACAGTTCCCTGCCCCCTACACAGACTGGTCGGCTGTTTATAAAATATATAAAACTTATTTCGCTATTTTGAATTAATTATTAAGTTATAAAATATCTAAATCTGTATTTTGTACCTGGAACAGAATGCTCAATTCTATTCCTCTTGCAGATGAAGAGAACAGTAGCACTGTAAACAATTCTGGATCAAATTAGGGTAAAATGTAACGGCCAGTACTTTTTATTATTATGGCTACAGATATGGAGTATCAATCTTAAATGAAAAGGGTTTATAGATTGTTAGTCTTTATGTACTTTATAATGTATTTCATATTATAGTTAACTTTTCTTAAATTATATTTAAAGCATTAATTAGCAAAGTATGATAAAGGATTTACTAAACACAATATTTTTATTCATACAAATTTTATAGTAAATAAAATACTTCCTACTTAAACTGATTTCTACTAATTCTAATACCACAGATATGGAGTATCAATTTCCCAATCTTATATGTAAGGCTTTTATGGACTTTACAATACATTTTATATGATATTTACTTTCTATTAAATACTTGTTAAAATAATACTTAGCAAAATAAGAGAATGGATTAATGAAAAACAAACTAATTTTTTTCTGAAGAATTTCCTAAGAAACAACATACTTTCTACTTAAAATTTTTACCACAAATTCAAATTGATTCTCAATATTTTATGGACTGTTTAAACGCTTCATAAAGTTTTATGAGGGATAAAAAAATGTAACAATAATCTCTCTTTTGAAATGAGTTTTTAGCGACGCCCAATTTTTTTTAGTTCACTTAAACAGACTTTAATGACTAAAGGACATACAATAACGGAATGTATAAATTGCGCGTAGATTGGTGAGTTATATTCCAGCTCTAACGTTAGCGGTTGATATATTAGGTATATTATTTCGTATATTTTAATTTATAACCGTCGTTGAACAGCCGACCCAATTTTGGGCTTATGACTAATGCTCACCTCCGTAGTCTTTCAATTTTGAACCCAATCCAGAAGACAGGAGAGCTCCTGATTCAAGTATGGGAAGAAACTTGCCTTCGTGGAGAAGTGTTTGATGGGAGTAACCTATATTTGCTTTCCATGGGAGAGGAAAACCACGGAAACCTCTCATGGTTAGTCTAATGCCAATTCAGAAGACAAGAGAACTCCTGGATCGAGTATTGAGAGAAATTTGCCCTCGTGGAGGGCTTTTTGATGAAACTAATCCGCATTTGCGTTACCTGGAGAGGAAGACCATGAGAACCTCCCACGATTAGCCTGACGTCAAAGGGACTTTAACCCATGATCCGTCTACCACTGAGGATATTTCACGTCAGCACTGCGGTCGGTGCGAGCCAGTTGCGAAATTCGTATCGACTAGCTATCACTGGGCTCTCATATATCGTCATACATAGTGAAAAATTGCTCTTTTTCTCGATTTGTAGATTAATTAGGGAAAATATTAATGTTCGGGAAAACTCTAAACGGAACCTTTTATTTCGTTTTTGTACAAAGAGAGAAAATAATTTGTTTTATTTTGTATAACTGTTTCTGTCTGTGTTTATTCTAATCATGTTTTTTTTGTTTTTACTTTATTTTATATTTTTCAATTTATGTGTCAATCTTCTGAAAAGTTGTCTCCTGTTGAAGGCCTTAAACGCTATTACGAGGATCACTTTATAAAAATTTCCTAGAAGGAAAAGAAATGGCAGTCTCTTAGTTTATACAATTTCATCAAAAATGAAATGATGTTAAAATGCAGTTTACAATTATTTGTTAGCTAGCTGGCTTAGCATTAGCATAAGAAATTGATGCAAGTAACTGACACTGATACGCAATTGTGTTAATTATTCCTATTTATCTAAGTTTTTATTAGATTTAGCTAAAAATGGATGCGAATAATTTGTTTAATTTTCTTTTGTGTTTTGAAAATATTATTTTGGTAAGAAAGCAATTTTCTCCTATTCTGAAAAAAAAATAGTATTAAATAATGCATCATAAGCAGTAATGCATTTTTGACAGATCAAGAAGTCCAGAAATTTCATTAAAAATAATATAACACTCATTTATTGAAATATACATAGAGAAAACGAACATATTTACATAAAAGCTATTTCATGTTTGTTTCTGATTTGGGTAATTTACGGGACTTTTTTTTCTATCTCAGATATACAATGTATTCAAAAAGCAAAACACTGTTTGAAATGCTTTTTATTTTTTGTATATGTTTTGTAAAAACTAAATCATATTCAACCATTCGACGTATGCCACGCCAAAGAAAATGCACTTTATATGTTTCTTTTTTATCTCTTTTTATAGAAAAATGTGAATAAATCTACACTGACAACGAAAAATTAGATATATAAAAATTTTATTTTAAATTTAAATAAAGAACGGTATAGCTCCTTCGTAGGAGTAAAAATTAAATATAATTACATATTTCAAAGAAACACATATTAAAAATAAGTATAACACTAGGTTTTTGTTTGATGCGAAATTACTAAATAAAAAAACGAATAAATGAACAAAATTAATTAAGTTTTACTGATTGATTTGCAATTTTAGACTGTTTTATTCCTAGACTGTTTCTTTGTCTCCTTGGGAAAAGTTTGAAGAAATAATATTAATAGCGCAGTAATTTTTAAAATTTTGATTTAAATTTTACATTTACGACACTCATTTTTATAATTATCTTTTACATTTACTTTTTTGCATTTTTATTTTACACTTGCATTTTGAACTTAAATTTACACTAACATTTAAGTTTAAATAAACTTTTACTGTCACGGTTACATTTTGTATTTAAATAAATTTTTTTTTTTTTTAGCATTTACATTTTAACACTTAAATTTTTGCATGTGCTCATATTTTATATTTATTTAAACTTACATTTAAGCTTAAAATAAAATTTTAGATTTGCATTTTGCATTTATATTTTATGCTTATCTTTTAGCATTTGCATTTCAATATTCACATTTTAACATTTTCATTTAATATTTGCATTTTGCATTTACATTTTACATTTATGTTTTACGTTTGCGTTTTACATTTTACATTTACATTTCACATTTACATTTTACATTTACATTTTACATTTACATTTTACATTTACATTTTACATTTACATTTTACATTTACATTTTACATTTACATTTTACATTTACATTTTACATTTACATTTTACATTTACATTTTACATTTACATTTTACATTTACATTTTACATTTACATTTTACATTTACATTTTACATTTTACATTTACATTTTACATTTACATTTTGCAATTACATTTTACATTTACATTTTACATTTACATTTTACATTTACATTTTACATTTACATTTCACATTTACATTTTACATTTACATTTTACATTTACATTTTACATTTACATTTTACATTTACATTTTACATTTACACTTTACATTTACAATTTAAATTTACATTTTACATTTACATTTTACATTTACATTTTTTATTTATTTAAACGACCTAAAACTCCTCATGCACCACAAAGTATAGCACGAGGCTTACAGTTGTAAGTAGAAAACAAAAGAAGAAAAATTTACAAATTTACAATAAAAACAAAATTCCGCAAGGCCGCAAGACTTTCAATGCTTTTGACCAGTTCTGACAAGACAGGTGGCCAACAAATAGAAAGACGTCTCAAATCAGTCTTTAAATTCATTCGGGCACTCGCATACAGACTACAGTGAAGAAGAATATGTTCAGCATCACCGCAAGCACAAATTCCACTGGTCTGCAGATGGAAATGAAATAAATATCTCTTAAAATTTCCATGGTTTGTTAAAATTTGGGTCAATTTAAAATCAGTTGCAAAGAATTTACATTGCAAACGGTGAAAAATGGATGGAAAGAACCTTTTCGTCCAAAGCGACCGAGGCGAAGCAAGAAATTCAGCATTCCAGTCCGCAGGGGCGGATCTACTTAAGGGCTTTTTGGGCTGCAGCCCAGGGCCCCGTGGATACAAAGGGCCCCAGTCCCCACTGAAAACAATCGGTGATATTTTGAATTTAAAAAAATATCTAATATTTAAAAAAAAGAAAAACTATTATAAGGTTGGCAACCCTGAGATCAATAAACCCATGCATGTGCGTGTCTATCGAACGGAACGGGGAATTACCAGTCGCTTGTTTTTGGTCAGTGTATTTTTTCGCGTCTATTACGGGAGACTTTCCGCAGCGCCGCTTGACGCCCGACGTAATTTTTTCCCCCGCACTTCTGTTCTCGTCGTCAAAGTGTCAAACTTGTTTAGTTTACTAATAACTGTCTTGACTACCAGCAACCCTCTCATCCCACTGAAAACTATATTGGTGTTCAGCAAGAGGACGGTAATAACGAGGCGGAAAGAAATTTAGAGAATATTAAGTTTGAGTTTGAGAAATATGTTGACGTGGGCTTGTGGCCAGAATCGCTAAATAATGATTTTATTAATGACATACTCTCACAAGAAATGACTGACTTTCAAAATAAATATTCAAAAAATATATATTCAGCTTCAATAAAGAAATACAAAGAACAAAACAGAACATTTTCAAATAGGTATTTCATTAAAAAAATGAAAAATGGTCAGTCACTGGAAAGATCTTGGTTCAACCAGGTTATTCAACCAGGGTTGGTACTATTTTTCGTTTGACTTGCAAACATTTTTCTAAAATCCCTTCTCAATACAAAACCGGATTTTCTGATTGGAAACACATAGGAACTTGTTTAGAAAATCATGAAAATTCTAATGAACATAAGAAATCAATGTTAGTGTGGTTGACACGTGAAGGCAACAAGTTAATTGTGCCATTAAAAGACTTCGTGAACAACATAAGGCACCAATCAGATCAGAAGCTGAAGGAATATGAAGAGAAAACTAAAAAATTAAGTACTAGTGTGGGAATAGACTACAATGACATAAACAAGAGACGCATTACTCCAAAATTTTCAGATAAGTCTACAGATAAATTCCCAGTATACGGCGCAGAAAAATTTAAAAGAGGCACGCTAAACGTTACGTTGGATAAGTTGATTATGGATTTAAATAAAAGGAGCCAAGTCTATGAGATGTATAGCAAGAAATTCAAATTTTTAATGGATTTGCAAGACAAAAATATGGAAAACATAGATCTGGAAAGTGTACGTAATATTGTTGATTATTATCCAGATGTCGTAGACGAGCATTTAGTGAATGAGTGCATTAAGTTAAAATCTTATTTACTTCAGTCTAAGCCTGAGTCTTCTTACACCTCTTGCAGTGAAATTTTCATGCTAATTTATGAAGAGAAATTTGTTGATGTTTTCTACACTATCATTCTATGATGTTTCTATGCTGCACTATCTTAAGGATTTTTTTAACTTTGCCAATCACTAGCTGTGAAGCTGAGCTCTCTTTCTCCAGGATGTCATACATAGAAAACAAATATAGGACAACAATGTCGAACCATCGACTAAATCATTTATCAGTTCTTTGCATAAATTGTGATTTAACGAAGGACTTATAATGTGCTGAACAAATAAAGGAATTTGCACCACAAAAATGCAGAAAGGTTGCTTTATAATTTATATAACATAACTACACCTAACCTGTCAATTTCTTTTGCAATAATGTTGTACAATTGATGTTTGTATAGACAAATAAAAATAAATAATTAAAAAAAATTTATAAAATTATTTTATTGTCCTACTTTTTTCTATATACTTATCTACATCACTATAGAAAACAGTTTTTTTGACAAAATGGCTATTAGGTCCCCAAAGTAGTTTCAGCTCAGGGCCCCACAAATTCACGATCCGCCCATGCCTGTCCGCAATGATTTTATATCTAGCGATGCGCTTCCAGTGAGAAGCTGGAACAGACACCCTTAAGTCTATTTCACCAAACGTAGCTTCCCTAGCCAATTGGTCTGCTCTTTCATTGCCCAAAATACAGCTATGGCCACGAACGTAAGAAAAATGAATAGTTACGTTTTCAAGAGCGTTCAAAATCGAGTGAATTTCCACCACAAGCTTCTCCGTAGAAGTCGTGTCACGCAAAAGAAAAAGTGAAGAAAGAGAATCTGTACAAATGAGATATTTAAAAATTTGGTTATCACTAAAAGAATTTTGTATCCACTTAACAACCAGGTTTATACACAAAAGTTCAGCCTGGAAAACAGTACATTCATTATGTAGTCGGTGCTTGGCAGTAACCTTCTCTGTTCCATTTTCATAAATTACAAAAGCAAGACCAACCCTTCCATCAAGCTTACTACCATCCGTAAAGCAGATAGTTTTATATTCCTGAAGAACATTATTTAAATAAGGAATAACAGGTTTCCTGCATGCTGGGTGGGGCAAACATGAAATAGGAAGCTTCCCGTCCAGGGTTAGACAATCGTTGTCTTTTATCTTCTCCTTTAATTCAAGATTATTTAAGATAACTAAATCAATAGGCGGAAGACCAGCGATAACAAAGACCGCGTCATAACTAACAGTTCTATATCCCCGAATAATACGTAGAAGAATTCTTCTTTTAGTTCTTCTAAGGATTCTAATATTTATCTTCTTTCTCAAAGAGTTTCCCCAAGATCCTGAAGCATATGTTTAAATGGTACAATACCTTGATTATATATTAATTTAAGAACATCTGTTTTAACCCCATAAGTATTTTTTGAAATTCGCAATAAAGCAAGAAGAAGTTTTTCACTTTTACTGGATACATAAGATATGTGCTGCTTAAACTGCAGTTTATTATCAACAATAACTCCCAAATACTTTACTTGCTTTACTTCTTCAATAGGTTCATTCCCAAGAGTCAACTGAATAACCCCATCCGGCATCGACTTTTTATGTATCATCATAACTTTAGATTTCAAAGGATTGAATTCCAGCTTATAAAGTTTCGACCATTCAAAAACGTAATCCAAGATATTCTGAGAAAGAACACAAGCATCATTAAAGTTCTTGCACTGAACAATAATAAGTAGATCATCAGCAAATGCAATTTTATAACTATATTGAAATTCTGATAAACCACAGAGCAAGTCATTCATAATAAAGTTCCAAATAAAAGGTCCCGTAACGGACCCCTGAGGACAACCCTTTTCCAAAACAAAGTTTTTTGTGATATTGCCCAGAGTAAGATCAGCAGAGCGACCGTGCAAGAAACTCTTTATTAAGTAAAAAATATTCTTAGGAACTTTGAGTTGTCTAAGCAAGTGCAGAATTCCAGGCCACCAAGCATTATCGAAGGCTCCTCTAATGTCTAAGGAAACAAGAAAAGTGACAAAATTTTTATGTTTACCCTGTCTAACTATATTACAAAGCCGGATCAGAGCATCTTTAGCTGACTACTGAGGTGTAAAACCATACTGATCCTCACTTAAGAGGCTTGATTGTCGTAGATGAAAGTTGAGTCTATTTATGAAGAGTTTTTCAAAACATTTGCCTAAACAAGGAAGTAGACTAATACATAGAAAGTTATCAATATGTGATCTTGATAGCTCAGAATTTTTTGGAATCGGTACAACTTTCGCTCTTTTCCAGATCTTCGGAAAAATACCAAGATTTAAACAAACATTAAACAAGGTCATCAGTGTAGAAGGACAACTAACATGCAAATTTTTAATTAGTTGATTCGTAATTCTATCGTATCCTGGAATTTTATTCACCCTTAAATTTTCGACTACACAATCAACTTCCGCACTAGAAAAGGGAACATCATCTTTAGCGTCATAATCCAATTCAGCCTCGTCACGTAAGAGCTTATGACTGAAATGGTCCTGCATTTTAGAATCACGAGGAAACGATTTCTTCAATATAGCATCAATCGTATCTTCAAAGGAAGAGGTGTAATGACCAGGGGAATCTTCAATACCCGAGATTTCAAGCCTTTTAGCAAAGTTGGTCTTAACTCCATAAGTATTAATTTTATTCCACACATTTTGCACAGTAATATCCCCAAGAAAATCCTTCCAAGAATTTAGTTTGCTTTGCTCAAGTTTTAAGTTATACTCAGACCTGATACGAAGATAACTGCTTCTATAAATCTCACTTAAAACAAAATTTCTAGTCCTTTGATATCTTCTTCTAGCAGCATTTAATTTTTTTCCGCATATAAGAAATTTCTACCGACCACCAAGGAACTTGATGCGATCCACTCCTTTTCAAAGGAATAGATTTTTCTGTCCCCGAAATAATTAAATTTTGTAAACTTTGAACGCATACCTCCAACATATCTGTTCGTTCACAATTTTCAATGGAATTCAAAATATTAGATATGGAATCAGAGCAGAGAAGATGAAAAAGTTTCCAGTTTGCTTTTTTAATATTAAAGAGGTTTTTCGTTTCAGAAATAGTAAAATCATAGTTAGGTCTTGAGATTTTCATTTCGAAAGCAATCATTTTATGATCAGACAGGGAATCATACTGAATTTGATAGTCAGGTTTATTCCTCAAACAGTTGAAGAAGTTCCATTCCGACAACGGTCAATCAACGGTAATATCAATATAACTTGTTCCCTGATTCGCATTAAAAGTAGGTCCATAGTCCTCATTTATCGAAAACAAATTCCAAACACTAAAGAATTCGCTCAATCTAATACCTCTGGAGTCAGTAATAGGGCTAAACCAGACCTCAGACTTGCTGTTGGCATCCATGCACCAAATAAGTCTATTTAGACTTTTATTCGAAAAAATATGCTCTATCTTCCTAAGATCTAAATCAATATTAACGGAAGGCTGGAAATAATAAGAAAAAGAATAAAACTGTGTCCTCTATACGAAACATCAACTAGTGCAGCATTATAATCAAAATTTTCTGAAACAGAAAAAACAGTTATCGCTCTATTACGAACAACGATAGCCGCCTTAATAACGTCTGATTTTTCATCATAAAAATTCTGTAAGTATTTGGAAAGCCAAGTAATTTGCCATTAAAATAGTAGGGCTCCTGAATAAGGGCAACTTCAACATCATCACATTCAAGATTTAAAATAAGCTGCTGAGCAGCTTTCTTTGACTTATGCAAGTTTAATTGTACAAAACTGATGTTATTCTTAAAGACCTTAACCATCATAATCAATTCGAGAAGTCATTTGATCCCTCATAAAAATATGACAAGAGCAGCTTTGGGAAAAAGGCTTATGTCTAACATCTACTTTTTTACTTCCACTTTTTAATTTTTTATTGTATCTAATACAGTTTACGCAAACTTGCAACACAATTTTTACACTCTGAACTTCTATGCTCTCCGGAACAGAAATAACAAGACAACTTATTTCTGCATTCCATAGATCTATGATTGTAGCCGAGGCATGAAAAACACCTATTAATAACTACGAAATCTTCAACACTACACATGTTCCACATAATTCTCAAAGATCCCAAGGTAATAATATTTTTCCGAGCTTTTGGATGCACCTCCACAATAACAGATCGAACATGTTGGAATTTTTTCAAAACAAAACGAATCATTGACTCGTTCCAATGTTCATCTGAATCAAAAACTTCTGGGTTCTGCTCACGAATAATGTCTAATATTTATGAATTTTCTATATCATTTGGTACATTTTTAATTTACAACGTAGGATTCTTTCGCTTAGGAAAAGTTGGCTTCGAAATTTCCGAATTTGTTTCAATGCTCGTTAATAATTTATTTCTGTCAGCTTCAGAAGCACAATTAACTAAAATTTTATCTTCAGAAACACTTTTAACTTGCCTAATTCCTATTTTATCTTTTTTAGGGTCAATCTGTGCCTTAAAAAGTTTCTTAACTTCCTCCGACTTACAATTTTCAGCCGTTATTAAAAGAGCACAATTTGATGAATTCCCCTTACTCTGTTTATTAACAACCGATGACGACGCCACGACTTCGCTATATAACTTTTTTTGAACATAACTCGCCGCATTTTCTTTGCAAACTTCACGATAAACAACAGACTTTATTTTCTCAAATTGTCTTGTAACAAGAACTCACCCAACGCTTTCCTAGCATCTTCACGCATTTGCTGATTCATATTGCATTTAGAAAGAAGGGCGTTTTCTACAGTATTAGAATACGTTTCAAGAGAGGAGTAAAACGCATCATCCTCACAGTCTGCCATCTTGCTCCCCAGTTTCCACAAGAAATGTCCAATCGTGAGTACTTCGTTTCACTAATGCAAGAATGTCGCCATGTTGGATTGGCGCATTTGCAAATTGAAGTACTAAAGTCAAAGAAAAACCAGTATCACTTCACGCACGTTAATAAAGCTAAAGAAGGGGGCTAAAAACAATTTAAAACAAATTTAGACTGAAATTAACTTAAAAATATTATTATTTTGAAAAGTAAACAAAGCAGCTCAAAAGAACACGTCAAACATTCAAACGAGGTCAAACTAGGATCCGACATTTACATTTGACATTTACATTTTACATTTACATTAACATTTTACATTTACATTTTATGTTTACATTTTACATTTGCATTTGACATTTACATTAGGTTTAGGTATATTTTGAATCCATGACAGCACTTTTAATTTCCTTACTCGACAATGTTTCATATAAGAAATTAAAATCATTTTTGTACATAATAGTTTATATAAAAATGTATATGTATTTAATTGCTTATTTTAAAAAAAACATTTTCGTATATTTATTTTGCATCTTTTGTATGTGAATTTTCAAACTTTATTGTTAGGGAGAAGAATGATTTATTTCTTGAGTCAAAATGATTAAAAGTTTTGTTAGGAATGCTTATCCGAATTAGGAATTAGTTAATACTTTTCCATCAATCACATTTTTTTTAGTCGAAACTAATTAATCTTTGTTAGATAGGTTGAAAGTTCGAGATACTTTAACACTACGTATTTTTATCAATTTTGACTCGGCTTTGAAAACAATTATAATCGAGGAAATATTTCCACTGCAAAAGGGATTTCAGCGAAAATAATAATAATAAAAAGAAAATTACAGGAAATGGAAATAACGAAGTTTGAAGTTTCTGACAATTCAAAAGATAAAATCAATCTTTATCATTTTGACATTAAATAAAACTGATAATAATAATTATTTCATACTTAGGCAGTTTTAGAAATATAATTAATCATTTAAACTTTTATGTCTCGGGAATTTACCTATTTCCTACAAAAAATTAAAATATGGAAGGCATGTTAATTTTATTAAAAATATCTGTTAGAATTAAAGTTTATTTTTAAATTTTAAAAAGGTATGTAATCTGACATTTTTATTAAAAAAAAGTTCTTGATTGAACTGAATGAAATCCATGCAATATCTATTTTTGAAAAGTTGGAAAAATTGCTGAACTAATATAGTATAAAATTTAATTTTAAATAATGAGAGTTTAATGTTTTTGAGTTGAGACGAAATTTAATTCGGTGATGTTTTTGAGTTGAGACGAAATTTATTTCGGTAAAGTTTATTAATAATATAAATTCATTAAAATTGGAAATTCATTCGAAACATTATTCATTAATTTTTTGTATATTTTATTCTTTGTTAAATTTATGGCGGTATGTATAGATATTTATTATTTAGATGCGTCAACAGTGCCAACAAAAATCTTTTTTGGCGGAAAGCTTCTTAATTTTAAAATCTTTTGCATGAAACGTTTTAAATGGTTTGATAAAATGCGTAAACAACAATACTTTTTCAGAAATTTCGCAAAATACCTTCAAAATAATATTTAAGTAAAAGGCTTTTCTTTGTTGAAAAGGTAAATAATATTTTCCAAGAACTTTTGTGAAATTTATACTGACCATATTCAATAAATATTATTGTAATAATTATGGTAAATAAATTTTTTGTGTCATAAAACTTTATTGCAAAAATGGATTCCATGGTAAAAAGTATTTACACTCGGAGTGCCAATACTTTCTACTGTAATTTGATTCGGAATTTTTTACAGCGTATTCTCATAGTAAGATTTTTAAAGAAATTCTCCGTTTGATAAAGAAGTAAAAATTAACATCTTATTGGAAATTTTGTATTCTTGATGGTAAGATTGTTTTAAAAAGAAATACGTGAACTATAGTAAAATAAGAAAGCTTTATCATAATTCAAAATCAGGCAAAAGTAATTCAATACTATTTCTGAACTTTTCATTTTATGCTCAACTACTATGTGTTTCGAAAAAAGCAAAATATACTGTGGTATTAATAATTAGCAAGGAAAATATTGATCAGTTAGTGAAAAAATGACATTGTTAGACATACTTAGTAAGACAATGAAATTAAGTGAATAATAACATTTTCGTTGATCCTTTGCAAAGTTTCTACACTGAAATAAATTTCGGATTAAATTACGATAAGAAGTACTGGCATCCTGGAATGCAATACCGCAAAGTCCTTTTGTACCTTAAAAATTTATATCGTCATTTTTGCAGCAATATCTATTTAATTACAGTGATTCTTCAAAAATTAAGGTATATCAGATTTTTTTGTCCCGTAAATTTTTTTCAGCCAAAATGGCTTCTACCGTAAAAAAGTACTGGAACCCTGAGAGTCGGTACGTCTCACCGTAATTTGATTCAGAATTTTTAAGGGGTATTCTCCACAAGAAGATTTAAAAGTTTTTTCTGTTTGATAAAAAATTAAAAATTGCATTTTATTGGAAATTTAGCTGAATTTTGTATTCTTGATGGTAAAATTTTTTAAAGAAATATGTGCACCTCAGTTAAAAAAAATAGAATAAAAATGCGAAACTTTAGCCTAATACAAAATCAGGCAGAAGTAATTCAATACTATTTCTGAACGTTTCCTTCCGTGATAAACGGATTGTATGTTTCGAATAAAAACAAAACCTACTCTTGCCAAGAAAAAGTTTTTCTCTTTTAGATGCCTCTTTCAAAGAATTCCTATTTTGTTTTTTTTTCTCCTACTTTACATTGTTGTTTGAACAAATAAAGTTCAGTTTGTCAGGTTTTTAGTCCTTGTGAAGTCTTATCCAGTTTTGTATTAGATTCTTTCCTGAAACCCAATAAATTCATTCAGAATATATGTTGAAGGACAACATTCAGCATTGTCTGTAAATATTTGACTAAAGTTTTTTGAAAATATTTTTTTAAGAAAATTCTTTTGACAGGATTAAGTAAAAAAAAGTATTTCTTTAAGGGTTGCTTGGTTAATTAGAAGAGCTGAAAAAAGTGAAAAATATATAGCTTTATATCCTTACTCTCATGACGACAGAGCTTATTTTGTACTGCGTATGTTAAAAGCTAAAGAAAGTGAACTAAGCACAAAAGCAGACTTACTAAAGTTTCGGTTCCATAAGCAGGAATCTTTGTGTCAACGTTGTGTAAAGGTGTTATTCATAGAAGAGAAACTATAGTGTGCCTTTGATTGCGTAATTATTTATTCTTTATTTATGTCGAAAAAAGGAACATTGCAGTAAACGAAAAATTTATTTCCGCTAAAATTTATCGAAATGATGTATTATGATATTCCGAAGGAGGAATTTATATCTTGAATTATTACTTTCTATTAGAAAAAATTAAAACGAGGAAAACGGGGATAAAAAAAGAAAGATAATGAAGAATGATAAATTTATTTTATTTCGTTACTAGTTTTGTTAACGAAGATTAGGGATTATATTTTTCTTCATACAAACTGTTAGAATCGTTTTAGAAAAAATCATTAAATAACAATTTATTCAATTGCAATTTAATCATACTGAACCAAACCAGTAAAATAATCATAAAAAAAGAAGGTATTTAAACTGTAAATGCGAGAAAAATCATTCATAAACTCTTTTAATACGGTTAATTCTCTAAATATTCTCTCATTTCACTATATATGGTTAAACAATCACAATTTCAACCGTGTCAACTAAGCTAACCTTATGAAACTACTTAGTTCCTTGTAGCTGGGTACATAATTTAGCCGAGGGGCAAATCTGTCAATTTCATGACTGGCTGAACGGGGGCTCAAACCACAGCGTTTACAATATATTTCTTCGATTCCTTTTATATGTATAGGTTTTTTAATGTATTACACACACAAATCTCAATCTGTTGTAAACGCTTGGACTATTGGACTCTAAACTCTTATTCACGCATGTATGACAGCATCGCGGAGCTGCTTGACACAAATTTCCGATATCTTTAATATTTCCCCTCTCTCACGATAGATGGCACCACCAAAAAACCAATTAAATCCCATTCCGTGACTCATCTATCGAAACACAACTCAGCCACAACCTAATTTCAATAGCTATTATCTAACACGAAAAGCATAAGCTTAATTCCACTGTCTAGTTGAATTTCATTTTTAAGGTTTTGATATCATGCTTGGTGTAAATAGCTACAAAACGTTAACTGCTGTAACCGCTGTTTTTTAACCATACCAGTTGTTAATGGCTTCAAAACTATAAATTTGAAGAAATGTTCCTTGCCGCAAACTTTACGGGATGAAGAACTGCTACCGATTATTTAATCATACACTTAGAATAAAAGTCTTAAAAGTGCAGAGGGATATGAGTGAAAGAGGACATTAGTAAAATTTGTATTCCGTCACGATAAAGTGTTTCGGATTTTATGCATGAATGCATTAAATATATGCCACGAAAACTGCATTATAAGGAACTCAAATCTAGTATAAATGTATGTATGAACAATTTAAAAAATATAAGATTTGGTACATTAGCAGCTTATAGCAAAACTTTTAAATTCTGTGTCCCTTTTTGTGACTTTCTTATGGTTTATAAACTAATTCTACCAATTTTTTGTGTTTTTAATTTATCCTTTTATTGTTTTCATTTTTTAAATTTTTTTATTTCTTCATTCATCTTCAATTTGTTCGACTTAAGGTTTTACTTTTTTCAACAGAATAGTTTTTCTGTGAAATTTGTAATGAATAAAAAATCTATATTGTTTTTTGATGCTGAAACAATAAGGATAATTTTTTTTTTTTTTAAAATCAAATTATTGATCAGAATTGTATTTATTCTTACTCCTTAGATTACATTTTTATTGCTTGAAAATACCTTATTAACTTTAAAATGAAAAGGAAATATCTCGGTAATGAAAAACAATTCCTAAGCTTTAATAAAACTCAAGTGTTTTCTTTTATAAATGTGTGAAAATGATAAAAAAAATTAAGATTGAACTATATGAACTGGCGTAACATTTCGTAAATAATTATTTTGTTTCAAATTTGCAAAACAAAATTGTGGTTGTTACTTAATTTTTAAAAACTCTTTATTCATAACTTCATTTATTGAGAATCCTATTTGTAAAAAACGGGCAGTTTTTGAAAGAAATGGAAAATATTTATTGAAAAAATAAAAAATAAAAGCATTTCGGTAAATAAAGGGCAAGAACTATTTTTTTTTCTAGACTTTTTTTTTTACATTTCTTAACATTGTAGACTTTTATTTTAGGCAGAGCAAATATGTTATTCTGTTGTAGTTTAAAGAGCCATTATACTTTTTTGTTTTAAGATGAAGTGGAAACTTCTTGAAAATGAGTTCTCTTTAAACTTCTTATCATTAAGAAATGAGCAACAATGTATGCTTAGCTAAAATATGCAAAGTAATTTAATTTTCTCTCAGTGCTCCATATGAAGAACTTTCTACATTTTAATTTCGTCGCTGAACAAGAATTTTCAGTGAGAAATTAAATAATTTTTCTTTACTAAAGTTGAAGGGTGCTCTTTTTTTCTTACACTTATTAACTAGAATAAAGAAGAAAGATTTCACTAAGTTTAATAAAATTATTAATTTTTTAAATACTTCAGTTTATAAATTATTACTATACTTCCATTTCATAACTCAGATATGTTATAACTAAGGGTTCATTTTTCAAGTGCTTTTTAATTTTAAATTTCAGCTTTTAAAAGATTACATTATGTATAAGATTAATTATAAAGTTAATCTTTGAGGATGAAAATTATACTAAACTCCATCTATTTTAAATATATATGAAATATATGTAAATTATCAAAAGTAACACTTTCAGAAAAAAACGCTCATTTATGACAATTCAGCAATCTTGGAGCTATATTTCGCTAATTTTGAGAATCATTTCGTAACGAAATCACGTGATTTGTGACAAAATGTGAATCCTCAAATATATGATGAAAGTGTTTCCTCAACTCGGAACTTCATCGTATTGTTTTGTGGGAGATTGTTAACTAGAATGACGAAATTAGAATAAAAACTAAACAATCGAAAATAAGCCAATCGGGTCTGTATGGTAGTCAAGGAGGTGGTCTCGAACCGAGAAGTTCTTGGGATCGAATCCCGTTTCGAGCATGGGTGTGATTAACCTCTCTGTTCTATCTGTCCTTCTTATGTTGTCTATCTTCCTTGTCTTGTGGTTCGAATATATGGTGTTCAGGAAAAAGTAATTATTAGAAAAATTATGTATGGTGGTCAAGGAGTTGACCTGGTACCGGGAAAATCTCGGGATCGAATCTCGCTTCTGGCATGGGTGCGATTAATATCTCTGTTCTATCTGACCTTCTTATGTAGGCCGGCCAGATGGTCGAGAGGTTAGCGTGCATGACTGTGAAGCCAATGGCTGCGGATTCGAACACCGCTCAGGGTATGGATGTTTCTCTCTGTGTGTTGTTCTCTATTGTGTGATGTGTGAATGGGGCCCACTCTGTAAACGGGTATCTGTGGCAGTGTGGCGTGGATAATGTTGCTCGCCTAAGTGACTTAGGTTTACAGGTGCCCACTGGGTAACGTTAAATGAGTAATATCGCCGGCATCTTCCTAGACGAAGAATGTAAAAGTTCAGTGACTGCCATTTGAAAAAAAAAACAACCTTCTTATGCTGTTTGTCCTCCTTGTCACGTGGTTCGCCTATATGGTGTTCAAGATGAAGTGATTATTAGAAAAGTTAAAAACATTAGGCACTGCGACTTGTTCTTTTTTTCTGGGAAAAAATAACATGACGAAATACTTTTATAATTATGAGATCTAGAAAAAAGTGATGATAGATATTTTGTCAATTTGAGGAAATGTTTGCTCGAAGTATATACCAGGAAACGGTTTCACCAAAAACAAAGAAACTCCTGCGAAATTTGAGTATCCATTTTTTACAGTCAGGACATTAATTAAACTATTATTCGAACTAAAGGGAATTATTGATTGTGTTTGTTTCACTTAAGAAGATCATGCTTCTGTGCAAAAGTGTTTTATCAACTTTTAAAAATACTTGTCTATGCTTTAAGTAGTTAAAGCAAAATGTTACAAATTTTTTATTACTTCTCATTATTTAATTGGCCTTGTTCAAAATGATCTACTCTCATTTTTCTCTATCTTGCAAATGCTAAAATTCAAGATGTGTTTATGTTTCTAATTAAATATTTTTATTACTGAAAAACGCCAAATTTTAATATATGGTTAAATTGACTAATGATGAGTTACACATCTAAAAATAATTTTTTTTACATCCAAACTATTTAACTAATGCTACACAGAACTTCTTTAATTTACTTTTTATACCATAATTTATTAGCCCAAAAATATATGGCACCCTAGCTTATGGCATTTTATTGAAGTACGCAAGTTTAGTATTAATAGTAAGAGAGTCATATCGGAAATGTGTCATTTACATCATAATTTCTTTAAAAAAATTACAAATGTTTTAATACCTTCCATGAAGCCGTGGTGGCTCAGGGGATAGAGCATTCGCCTTCCAATCAGGTGAGCCTTCTACGAATCCCATATCCGGCTCTGGCCGACCACAGTGCTGACGTACAAATATCCTCAGTGGTTGAAGGATCATGGGTTAGAGTCCTCTTGCAGTCAGGCTAACCGTGGAAGGGTTTCGTGGTTTACCCCTCCGTGTAACGCAAACGCGGGTTAGTTCTATCAAGAAGTCCTCCACGAAGGTTAAATGTCTCTCAATACTTGATTCATGAGTTCCCTTGTCTTCTGGATTGTGTTCAATATTACAAGGCTACGGAGTTGAACATTAGTAGTCGTAAATCCAAAAGTGGGTCGACTGTTCAACGACGGTTATAAAACAAAATACTTCCCATTATTAAGATTTTTTTTCAGAAAGGGGGAACCACATTGGGGAAAAGCATTCTTATATTATATACAAAAGAAATCTTATGGTATTTTAGGATAGATTGAAAAGCATAATTATAAAAATTAATTTATTAATCCGAAGTGGCAATAATTTGATGAAACTTCAACAAGCATCATAAAACAGTAAGCCTTTTTTATAATTCTCTATTTTTATAGTCTCTATTTTCCAACCTAAAAACTCATTCCGTTTCTCAGTTTCTTAAATTATTCTTACAACATCTTAGGGATTAATAAGGTTTTCAACTTTAAGTTAAAGCATTATTGATCATTCACTAAATAAACATTATGGTTTATTAAGGATGAATATATCCACGCTTGTTAGGATTTGTTATCAATCTGAAAATATTTTTAACATGCTTATCAATTTTATACACGCATTTTTTTAGAAAATTTTTATACCCTGCTTTTGTTAACAATATTTGAAAAGAAAAGTATTTTTATAGAATATATATTTACATAAATGCGTAATGGCTCATTACATTTAGAAAAATCATAAAACGTTTTTATGATGATCAATTTTTAATATTACACCCGTAATTAATAGTTAAGGTACCGTGAAGGGTAAATGTAAAGTGAAAGGTAAGTGAAAGGTACTGTGAAAGGTAAGTGTGGAAGGTAAAATCCAGATTCAGCTCAATGGGTACTAGTTTGTCTGAGAAGTAAAGGTCTTCGGTGCGCAATGCTGAGCACATTGCTACAGTCACGCGTTTGGTCACGAAATTGAGCAGCCTGAACATCTATTGTTCAGCCTGGTGTACAATAGACTGTTTCGATAATCGAAATAGAATTATTATTGATTAAAATAGGATCAGGATTTTATATTAATAAATCTATGCCTGATTCTAGTTTAGTTATTAATTTACAACTGGAAATAAATGCAAAAAATTTTGTAAATTATTGTCTTTTATATCTTTTTAGCAGAAATGCAAAGAATAAACTGTAATTTGATAATATATTTTATGGCTTGGAAACAAAGTTGTTTAAGGGACATTTCAAACCTGTCTTGAAAACTCTGAAAAGCAATTTTAATTCACGAAAGTGACGAAGCGGTTAGTCACATAAATTCGAACAAAGTAACATTTATGAGGTGTTTACTCGGATTATTTTACGTAAACTCTTTTGGGTTAAAACCCTAATAATTCTGCTGTTACGCTAACTCAAAGACTTTACATTATACTCATTGTATAATTTAAAGCTTGAACAATTACTTACTTACTATATTCACTACAAGACAAGATGCTTGAATATAATTATTAACATCAAAAGTTTAAAATAATTAATGTTAAAAAATGCAATTAAGGGAATTGTAAGAAATATTTTTAAGAAATATTGGTGTTTGACTTTTGAAATTAATAAAAAATTTTTTTTGTCAATAATAATCTTAGAAATAAAACTCTTACTTTTGACGATTCAGCAATCTTTGAACTATCACAAAATCACGTGATTTGTGACGAGACGCTATTTCTCAAATATGTAACCAAAATGTTTTCTCAACTCGAAACCTCTTCCTAGGGCATTGTATGAGATTGCTAACTAGATTGAAGAAACTAGAATGAAGACTAGACGATCGACAATAAAATGACGAAGTAAGCCGAGTCAACACCTCCTAGAAGTCTTTTCTAGGAGGTGTTGGCCGAGTGGCCTCTATGGTAGAAATGTCCTAGTACCAGGAATTCCCGGGATCGAATCTCGCTTCTGGCATGGGTGTAATTTATTTCTATGTCTATATGTCCTTCTTGTGTTGTTAGAGTGACACTAATACACTTAGATGGTGCCCACAAAAAAGTGATCATTAGAAAAGTTTGACACTTTAAGCGCTACGAGTACTTTGGTTAAAAAATAGAATGATGAAATATTTTTTAAAAATTTTGGCGGCAAAATTCATTTTTTTGAAGAAGTGATAGTTTTATATACCTAGTTCCAGGAAGACCCAAGGCTCGAAACCAGCTTCTGGCATGGGAGTAATTTAAATCTCTGTTCTATATTTGACCTTCTTGTGTTGTACTACCACCTATATAGTACTCATGATAAAGTGGTTGTTTGAAAAAGTAATAACATTATGCCTTTTTTTTCCTTTTAAATAGAATGACGGAACACTTTTTGAAATAATAGGAAGTTTTTGGTTAAGAATATACTGCTAGAAATTTCAGGGGAAAAATGGTTAAATAGCAATTTATTTAATTGTTATTTTACTATAATAAAATAAAACAGTCAAATAATCATAAGTAAGAGGGTATTCAAACTGAAAACTGTGAGAAAAACCGTTCATTAACTGTTTTCATCTAAAGCTGGGTCTCCACCGATCGCAACGGCAACGTAGATCAAAATCTATTGCTGCGTTGCTTCCTATCTGTTGCCTAAGTCTTTCATAGCTCGCGCATGCTCAGAAGACTTATCACGCGATACGGTTGCATCACCTCCTGTTTCATTTCATAATTCGTGTTTTGTTTGAAAGCGCTAAAGTTCTATTTTTTAAAATGGAAAGAGCAAATTTGAAAAAAGTTTATTTTTTAATATGCATTGTATATATTTTTTCATCTTATCTTAATTTTTTTTATTTTGTAAATTATATTACATATTTTAAACAAATTTTTTTATTATTAAACTCAACATTTACTTGAATGAAAGATTGTGTTTTTATCATATTATTAAAGATTTCAGCTAATACGAACTTTCTATTTCATTGTGATTTTTTATAGCGTAATGAAGTTTTTATAAATCAGATAGGTAAAAATTTTAAAGGCTAGGAATAGAATGTAAGATATATGAACCTTTTTAATAATTCAATAATGGTAACAAATCATTACATAATTTAATATCTTTTTCTAAATATGATTCCATATAGATAAATGCAATAATTATTATTTTGAATGGAGAATTTACTTTATCTTTGATTTTTATTTACAAATTCGAAATCAGCTTATTGTCTTTCGCAATAGTTTTACAGATGAAATTATCATATACAGTTTAATTTTTGTTAGAAGTACAGTGTTCGGTGCAACAATATCTGCAAGATAGTTCTTTCCACATTCTCTGCAGTTTCTCTTTCTTTTAACATAATGATATGCAAATAACATTTTTCTACCATTTTTTTGGATTATCTGCTGCAAACCATTGATGATTTAACCAAATACTTTCATAATCAACACGATTTACTCTTAACATAATCAAACATTTTGCAGACGACAAAAAAACGCAATTTATTTTCTGAATCGCTCAATTTTTTTTTAGTGCCAAAGCAGCTATTTAAATTTTAACTTAAAAAATTTATTTAAAATTTAACTTACTCCTTTCAAAAAGACTGTCTCCTCAAATCCATCTTTGGGTCTTGTTAGACTGATATTTGATAATCCAATAATAAATGGATTTGAATAAAAACACTGTAGAAAAATTAGGTAAATAATTTTATGATATTTTTCTTATTGCGTAAAAATAAAAGGAAAACACTGCTACAGTAATTAATAATTTGATTGTTAGAGAACCCATTCTACAGTAAAATAATCGTAATTGCCTACATCAAAAAAATGGATGAGGTTATGCTTTGAAAGCCTAAGAACGAGAATTCCAATTGCTTAGAACACAAGTTTTGAAATATACATATGACATATTCCTTAAAAAAATGTAGGTGAATAATATGTCCTATTTAAAGATAACGATTATTTTATTCATTCAAGTTATTCAAGGGATTAAGAAGTTTACATCACGTGTGGCAACAAAATTCTATATATTTTTTTCTTATTGACACTCAAACCTGTCGATAGCGAACTAATACTAAATCTAATAAAATCAACTACGCAATTCTAAATAGTATTTTATTCTTGTTTTAATTCATCTCTTACTAAATTTAATATTTTAATATGGAGATCAATCTTTTTTTTTTTTTTTTTTTTACATAACCCAGATAAAATCCGCACGGCTATAATCATATAACCACGGGCTGTTCGCGCAAAGTAAATCAATTGCTCTTCCATTTTTCTTAATAATAAAATTGAAAACAAATTATAAAATTCAAATCGCTGCTTCGCTTTATTCGCGTGTTCTGTTAAACAGATCAAAACACGAGCGTTGGGAGCGGAAACTAGCGACGAATCTGATGGCTACTAGGGTTGGCAACGGCAACAAAAGTTGACTCGTTTCCAACTCTTGAACTGAAAGCAACGACAACAAGGCAACATGGAGAAACGGCGTTTGTGCGCCGGCGCGCAACTTTGGCAACAAGATTCCCGTTGCCGTTGCCCTCGGTGGAGATCCAGCTTAAGCAGGTTAAGCAACCTGACTTTTATCGCACGAACTAGGCCCACCTAGTGAAGACACATCTGGTTCCTTGCACCTGGATCAATGTTATGGCCGGGAGGGCTGATCTGTCAATCTCATGACCAACATAACGGGGGTTCGAGTCCCAGCGTTGACCATCACAATATTTATTTCATTCCCTTCAACAGATGAGGAGCTTTCAGTATCCTTTACTTCCCAATTCATGACCATGGACTATTAGAATATGATATATTTCAACTCACGCACAGATGACAGCACCATAAAGCTGCTTAGCACAAAGAAGTTGAATTTTTTTATGGTTATGAAACCTTGCTAGTTGTAAATGGTTAAAAAACCATAACGGTAAAAATTTTCTTTTCCGTAGTTATTTTACCGTAATTTTTGAATAAATTTTCTAACAGCGTGGAAGTTAATTCGATTAAGTTGAGTTATCAATTTGTTAATAAGAACTTAATTTAATAAAATTTAAAAATTGATTAAAGTAATAGACATTTAGTAAAAAGCATCAGCAAGTATTTACTTATTAACATTCAGATTTATTATTTAGGCATAAAAATATCTCAGTATAAATTAAAAGAATACTTAAAATTCAAAAACTCTTGGGATAAATTTAGGCATTCATTTGCCAAAAGTCGTAAGTTTGCTACAAAGAACCCAAGTTAAAGAAATTTAAAATTGTTTAAAATAATTACATTTGTTTCAAAATATCGGCAAATACTTATTTAAAAGATTTTAAATAAATTTAAACTGCCCCAGTGAAAAATTATGTCGCAATTAAGATTAAAATTTTGCTAATTTTTTTTGATTAATTCTAAATATATTTTGAACTTATGGTATAGGGAGTAAATTCTCAAAATTTTTGTACAAAATTTTTAAACTTCAATTTTAGGAGCTGAATTATAAATACTAAACAATTACAAAACTGGTTTTTTTATGGTTTTTGGAGTGTTTTGGACTTAGCTTTAAAAATATTGTGTACTGTATTTAAATCATGTCTGCATTTATATTTATATATTTTGGATTTACTTATCAATATATGATTGATTAGTTAAAAATAAAGAACCGAGATTTACATTGCTCGGAAAAAAGTTAGTGAAAGGTATGAATTTTTTTAGGGCCTTTTTTTTCTTCGGTAATTACTGCATTTTTTTCATGATACTGACAGGTTTCATGATAAATTAGACTACCCAAAAGTTAAGACAACAAAATAAGCGTCACACTTCTATGTAAATTTGCTGATAAATTTTAAAGGATAAAAAACGTTTTGAAAGAAAAAGAAAACATTAGGTTTTAAAATATGCCAACAGAGTTTCAAAAATATCTCTTGAATCAGTTTTCAGTAAGCAATGATATCGGTTATTAAAAATAATTTCATAGTAATTTAATTCCTAATAACTTACACAGTATTTTTTTCTTCAGGTATTTAAATTTATTGTTTAGAGTTAAAGTTTTTTAAATACTAGGCTCTCTGATCACTTTAGTCACTACACAATATTTTCCGCAAAAAAAAAAAAGAAAACAAAACAAAAAATTTTAATAACAAATGATATAAGTACAGTTCTTCTATATAAAAACATTTTGGCAATCTATGTATACATCTACCAGGAATTACAGGTGCCATCAAAATCGTAACGTACCTGGATTCGAAAAATAATCAGTAATCTGTTTGAAAAATAATCCATAAATCAAAAAAATCAATCTAAGACTGTGTGACTAAATAAAAAGTAAATGCAGAATAATTTTACTCGCTAACGAGACTTAACAGCTCAAATAGGAAACGGCTTCTTATGTCTCTTGTATTAAATTTTTTTATTTTTAAACATTTTATTTTTAAAAATTTATTTATTTGAAAATTTATATTTGGCAAAATATAATTTCTCTCTGTTTGTTTTTGTTAGCTTAGGCGTCAATTCAAGCACGAGTCTTAAAGATAAAGATCTCAAGGAGAAAAAAAGCAAAAATGTAAAGAAAAAATAATCTGAGAAAAGTTCACAAAAAAGCACTTTCTGAGTGCTTTTTTGAACAAAAATATAATTCTCTTGATAAGTCATCAAATTAAAATGGTCCTTTCAGCAGTCAAATTTCATTCCGTAGTTGCATCTTAGTAAGCAGCAAATCGGCGACAATTTTTTACTACAAGTTTAGCTGTTAATAATTCTTAAAATAATTATCAAATGTCAATTTTTTTATTATGTCGTATTTTTTGTACATTTATCCAATTGTCGTTACTTCACGTTTGTAACTCTCATACGTTTTACTCAGTAAAACAAAATATAATACAATGAAAAAAGGATTAAAAACTTGGGGATAAAGCAATCAAAATTTCAATAAATTTTAGATAAATTGAAACTGTGAGAAAAACTTGAGTTATGCTCATAAGTAAATATAACTTTTTCGGCACTTCAGATTTCAAATTTGTAGACACATTTTTACCATTTAAAAGCAGCCTGCATGCTTTTTTTACAACATGTTCAATAATTATTAAATTTCGAACTAATTATTGATTTTTTTTGCTTCATCGTACTCCCTGTGACTTTTTTACGCACCATGTTAATTTTTAAGTTTTTAAGTCTAATAGATTTTATGCTGCAAAGCAAAATATAACGTAAAGTAGAACACCCAAAACCACCATAGCAGATGGCACAGGTCGCTGAATTGGATTGTAAATACTATTTAAAGATTGTAAATACTATTTAAAAAGCAGACAAAAATAAGTTTAACAGAAATAAGTTTATAGTTTCGTAGTCTTACTGGAATCCTAGACTTGACGACACATTTAGATAAATAAGAACATTCGTTCTTATAAAAGAAATAACTATATGACGTTACGAGAGCATTGGATTTGATTGGACCACTAAAAATGGTGTGTCTTATTCTGACATGCTCTTAACAAATCAAATGCGAGATAAGGAATTTTTATTTTTTATTCGCTGTTGAAGAAAATCGTCTACAGGAAAAAATATTTATTATTCTTTAATTAGAAAGCATTATTCAAATTGATGCAACAATCCAATTTAACAGGAACGAAAACAATAGTTCTTATTCAATAATTTGTGTTTTCCTCATTTCACACAAAAACCAAGTAAAAAGAGGCTGTGCTACGGCATTTCATGAGTTGGCGATGTTGACATAAGTTCGCACTGGGAGTTTGGCATCCATTTATCGAGCACTTAGATACAAACAGGTTCTCTCCTGAGGAATAATGATTTTTTTCTTAACTTTTAACAGAGTATTGAAATTTTCAATCCAATTCCGTAATATATACTTTATAAGGTCATAAAAAAGGGTTTTACAAGAACTCTTTGATCACACTATGACGTAAAATATCATTGGATTATAAATATTGCCAAATGATAAATACTATTTATCAGGATTTATTCTGACAACAGCATGTATAAGGATATTTTAGAAATTTAAACAAATAAATAAAAATTCAACATACTCAAAAAAATAACAGTATCAATTGTTTGTCTGTAGATGCTGTTTTGTTTAACAAATGCCAAATTAGAATTCAGTTCTTGTATTCGAATTCACAAGAAGTTTCGTGGAAAAAAACAAACACTTGAGAGTAGAAAATACAACTCTATGATCTTTTGTGCTCAATCATGATGTTGCTAGCGTATTCCAAAGCATGTATTTCAAAGTGAAGGTAAATCTTTCTTTGAAATCTCTCCGCCTGGAAAACTTGAAATTCAAATGGGAACATGTTTCGAAGGCAATCCTCGTTCCTTGATGCTATATTGTAAACAAGATCAAAGAAATACGAAATTGTATAGTACCCAGGAGAGGCCTAGAAATTCCGTGTTTGGATTTTATAAATTTTTTTAAAGACAAAGATATATTCAAGTTCGGAATTTTATTATTTATTTATAATTTTAGTTAAAAATTTGAAAGTGATAAATGCCAAATATTTATTCATTTGACTTTTAACTTGAATAAAATATAAAAGCCTTAAAATTAGATTATATGAAATGAAACTTTAAAAATTGCCTTCAAAACAGTGAAATATACACACAATAAAGGATTTTGGATCAACTTACGGTATAAAGTGCATAATCCATAAAACCCATTTTACCGCAAGATCCATTTTTACAGTAATATTTATTTAATTAGAATGATTCAGTGATATTACAGTAATTATTACTATAAAAAATACAATATGTAAGATTTTTTGTTCCATAGCATGTTTTGGAAAAAAATAGATATTATTTTAATTTGATTCGGAATTTTTTACAGTGCAGGAAAGAATTAGAATCTGAAATTTATCATTTGTTTCTTTTAAACCATTTTTTAGAACCTAAGATATTTTAAAGTTAGTAATTTCATAATTTATTTAAAATGATAGTTTAAGGCATTGAAAAAGATAAATTGAAACTTCGCTTGGCTTTTAGCTTGCCTGAAAGATAAAGTTGTGAACTTAAAACTAGATTATATAAAATGAAATTTTGAAAATTGCGTTATAAACAGTAAAATACCCAGAAAAGGCGTAGAATCAGTAATTTCGCATTTAGTTTCTTTCAAATAATTTTTATTTGAGCTATAGATATATTTAAGTTTGTAATTTTATAATTTATTTAAAGTTATAATTTAACTACTAAAAATTGTTGAGAGAATATTCGTTTTATTTTTTATTTGACAAAAATGAAAAAGTAACTTCTTTATATGAAGCGATTTGGAGGACTTTTGCTTAATGTATAGAGTAATGTAATTAATGGTTTGAGTTTTTATATGTATTGTAAAATGTGTTGTTATATGTATTGGTATTGTATCAATGGGCTAGTTTTAAGAACATGGAGAATATTCCAAATTATTTAGGAGGCTAAAATCTAAAATCGTTACTTAAAGAACTTAAAAATTCTATTAATTTTAATTTTGAACTGCACAGAATCTCCTGTTCATTCTTTGTAAACAAACCATATCGTGTTTAAAAAATTATTTTAATAACAAATTTGTTATGTAATGAAAAATATTTTCTTATGCATAGCCAACTATAACTTTTCTACTGAAGTAAAATTTAACATAAAATATGCATTGGGAAATTGAGAAACTCAGAGCAATTTCAGCAAATGAGACTTTCAATTTCTCATACTTAAGGCAAACATGAGCCGTGGTGGTTCAGGGGATGGAGTGCTTGCCTCCCAATAAGGTTACCCGGGCTTGAATCCCAGCATTTTCTGGTTGATTCGAATTCTGCTTCTGGCTCCTATCAACCACAGTATTGACGTAAAATATCTTCAGTGGTAGATGGATCATGGGTTTAAATCGACTTGCAGTCGAGCTAACAGTGGGAGGTTTTCGTGGTTATCCCTTCCTTATAATTCAAATGGGGGTTAGTTCTATCAAATAGTCCTCGAAGAAAGGTGTATTGTCTCAATGCTTGATTTAACAGTTCTTTTGTCTTCCGGGTACGGTTCAAAATTGCAGCACTATGGAGTTGAGCATTGATAGTTGTAAACTCGGAATTGGGGTAGCTGTTAAACGCGGGATATAAAGCAAAATTCAGGCTTGCGGTCAAACTAAATCTAATAAGAAGATTAATTGAATTTTTAAAGCGATATATTATTATATGTTGCGATTTTATTCCTTTTTTTGTTACTTTTCTTGACAGAATTAATCGAAATATTTGTAAAAAGAAACTATGTTTTATGTATTTTATATTTATCTTTTATATGTTTCTCAAATAGTATTGTGCATTTTTAACCAAAAATTTAAAGATAATTATATTTGATGCAAAAACTATTATGCCAGAAATCAAGATAGAATATGAAACAAAAATATAATTACTGAGACATAAACAAAAGGATAAAGGTGAAAGAAACGGCGTTTTCCTACGCCAAATAGGCCAATTTGGCTCATCTAGATTCCTTTGTTAAACAACTTCGAAACTGTAATTTTAAATGTTTATTAAAAATTACGTTAAGACGGGGTTTAACATCTTGAATTGTTTTGAATGAAATTTGAACTTTAGAAAAGAACACTCTCCAGTATTAACAAGAGATTTGAATATCTTCGTTTGCGCATTTCAATTACGAAGCGAAAGAAATTCTGTGAATTAAAACTCATTATGCAAAGTTTAATTAACATACTTTTTAGAATTTTAAGTAAGTATTCAAATTATTTTTACAACAGTCGTGTAAGTATTAAATATTAAAACGAGTAAAATAATATCGTGGGATTAGTTGCCATTTTAATTAGGGAACAATTTTGAATTAGTAAACAAAAATTTACATTTTTGAGTGTATTTTAGTTAGTAATAATTTTGAAATGCAATTATTTCTCCCCAAGAAAATAATTACCTCAGAAAAAAATATATCTGAAAAATGTTTTATGTTCTAAATGTCTTCATAATTAAAACTTTTGATTTTTTTTAATCTACTTAAAATTGCTTTGGAAAAGGAGTTTAATTTAATTTATAATTAAAGTTCCCTTAAAGTTCATAATTTGATGTAATTATTTTAATTAGATAGCGCACTTTGGGATGGAATTTTTTTTGTTTGAATATGATATCTAAATGAAGGTTAAAAACTTCTTTTTGTTTTATTTCACTTACAAGATTTGTACGAATTTAGCTTTTAAATCTTCTTTTTTTGTTAACTTTAAAACTTGAAGTATTTTCTAGATCAACACTCTCAATGAATGCCAATTGAGAATCTATGGGAAAAAATATGCATGAGCTTGTTATATAGTCAAATCACATTTTTTCCTCGAAGTATTTGCTTGTTCCACACACTCAAAGAATGCCAATTGAGAATCCATGGGAAAGAATATGCATGAGCTTGTTATATAGTCAGATCACATTTTTTCCTCGAAGTATTTGCTTGTTCCACACACTCAAAGAATGCCAATTGAGAATCTATGGGAAAAAAATATGCATGAGCTTGTTATATAGTCAGATCACATTTTTTCTTCGAAGTATTTGCTTGTTCCACACACTCAAAGAATGCCAATTGAGAATCTATGGGAAAAAATCTGCATGAGCTTGTTATATAGTCAGATCACATTTTTTCCTCGAAGTATTTGCTTGTTCCACACACTCAAAGAATGCCAATTGAGAATCTATGGGAAAAAATATGCATGAGCTTGTTATATAGTCAGATCACATTTTTTCCTCGAAGTATTTGCTTGTTCCACACTCTCAATGAATGCCAATTGAGAATCTATGGGAAAAAATATTCACGAGCTTGTTATATAGTCAGATCAAATTTTTTCCTCGAAGTATTTGCTTGTTCCACACTCTCAAAGAATGCCAATTGAGAATCTATGGGATACAAAAACATAAATTGTTTATTTTTCAGAAAGTATAAGGAACATTAAGAATTTTTTTATTTTTCGCAATCTTTTTCTGAATCATTTTTTATTGCTGTTGCTCTAGAAAGGGCGAATAACGCATTTATTTTGACTTTTGTATGACTGCATGACTCTATTAACTGTATATTGTATGACTATATTAACTGTATTTTTGTATGACTGAATTTAATACTTTGTATGACAATAGAAAATACTAAATCTCTTAAAAATAACTTAAATTTTAAAAAGTAAATTGAAGAAATGAGGAAAGAAGTGGATATGTATTGTTTACCGTAAGTAACTAATAAAACAAAATAATTTTACAAGTCTCGAAGTTAGTTATAAGAATAGTCAACAGATGGCCCTACTAAACCTTAAAAAATTGCATAAAATTATTTTATTAGTCACTATTTATAAAAAATAAAATCAAGGTATAGTCTGTTGAATAAATTGACACGTTTATTCGATAGTCTAGTCAGAAGGGTCGGACATGGAATTGAAAACATTATTTTATAGTTAATCTAATCAGCAGCGATATCTACTGAAGAAATATGTAACTGATTTTAAATTTTTGAGAATAAATTAACTAGTTTAATTAGCAAAATGTAAGTTTCTCATTCATTATTTTATTTGTTAGAACATTTATCATTAGGATACTCTGTAACTGATAATGTGATGATGTGAGCAATATATATTTATAGAAAAAATAAGAAATTCTGTTCTTTTTTATATAATCTACATATATTTATTTGATTTATGTATAATTTATTATAATTTTGTGAATTGATTTAAAACTGTTTCAGTCTTATTCTAAGACTTTATATTTAAGTTAGCTATTCTAAGAGTAACTAAACAAATACTCTTAGTCTAACTGCACAAAAACATTCACAAAATACTCATACTAACTGTAAATAACAACAAAATAATAAAGGCGGCCCAATAAAGATACCAACCCAACAATAGAAACCTTCTCTTATCCCAGGATTATTTTATAATCATCATTCAACAACCGACCCAGAGATGCCAACTGCTCCGGACGAGCCAAAATAATTAATAAAACGGTAGATAACTACAAAGTTAATTTTGCAAATATTTTACTATTTTTGCTTGCTTTTTAGAAGGTATAGCGTGACATAAGTACTATACAGTGGTGAATTATATAAGCCTACGAATTATTTAGAAATAGTGGTGGATAAAAATCTGCTAAATTAAATTTATTAAACCAAGAATTGCAATTGATAAACTACCACTTTAAAATATATATTTCCTGTCCGGAGCAAGTTGGCATCTCTGCCGACCCACTTTTTAGGGTTTACGTCTACCAATGTTCAACTCCGTAACCTTAATTTTGAACCCAATTCAGAAGAAAAAGGAACTCCAGGATTAAATAATGGGAGAAATTCTCCGTCGTGGAGCACTTTTTGATTAAACTAACTTCCTTTAGATAACACGGAGGGGAAAACAAAGAAAACTTCCCACGGTTAGCCTGACGGCACGGTTAGCCTGACGGCTAGGAGTGATCCGTCTACCACGGAGAACATTTTTCGTCAGCACTGTGGTCGGTGTCAGTCAGATGAGGAATTCGTATCGACCAGCCATAGCTGGGATTCGAACCTGGTTCACCTTGTTGGAAGGCAAACGCTCTATCCCCTGAGCCATCACTGCCCTCCCAGGATTATTGGATCAAACTTTAAAGGTAGATCAAACCTTGTGACATCACAAGGATTTCGATTAGCAAAGCTATTCATGGTCAGAAAAATTTTCGCTCGCCAATAGGTGTTGTTGTACACAAGATGGATTAGGCTCGATGGACCGATTTCCTGGCCTCCACGCTCTCCTGATTTAAGCAGCAAGGATATCTTGGTGCACTGATAAGTGCTGGCAGATTCTGAAATGGATCTGGTTGCAAGAATCGTCTTTTCCGCGGCGGATATCTAACAAAACCCAGCTGTCCTTAATTTAGTACGCCAATCCATTGTCCGATGGTGTAACGCATGCATCGCTAGTAATGGTGGAAACATTGAACATCTCTTTTGTGACATTTTCATAAATCATCTTGCACAGTACATGCTATATGTCTAACCAATAAATATTTTAAAAGATCTCAGTCTCGTGTCTCTCTGTTTCTTGTACCTGTTATACTACTTTCTTTTGACGTTTCCGACCACGGGTAGCTACGCGATTCGGAATCTTTGTGAATGTCTCCTACCTTCCTTCAAAATTTGTCCCAATAATCATGAGATATCCTGCATAGAATAAAAAAACAACAACATTACATCCATTAATGAAAATTGTTATGCATGAGAACGCGGATTTCAGATAAATATGAATATGTAATTTTTGTATTATATTTCATCGATTAATATTTCTATTCTGACAATTGTGCATGTGAAATTCCAATAACTAAAAATTCTAATTAAATATTTTGAAAAGACGATTATCGTACCATTGTTACTGCGCTTTACTATACCACATATACTTGAAATTAAAGTTTAAAATCCATTAATCAAAAATCTAATCTTTCACACTATTAGTTTAATACTATATGTTTCATGCCAATTTTAAAATAAAATTTTCAAAATAGTAAGATAAACTTTCTTGTATTTCTAACTAAATACGCAGCCTCGCTACTGGAGCATTTTCTGTCATTAAATACAGCCACGAAAAACTTAATAAAAGTCAAATTATTATGCAAATTAATCTGTTTCTCGGCAAACACTTCAAAACCTTAATTTAAAATGTCAATACTTACACTAATTTGAACACACTACAATAAATAATTTTATTTATTTAGTTAAGTATTCACATGGATGAATAAACTTAATTTAGTATCATCAGAAAAGTGCACTAGAAGTCTACTTATTCACATCTTATAATTAAATGAGTTGAAGTAAATCAAGAAACTAATTAGGAAATAGAACGTCGCGATAACTTAAACTACCTGAAGCCTTAATTGGCATTCTCCTGGACGATATATTTATTAAAGCATTCCTTAGTTTAACATTACGAAAACTTTTCAAATAGACTTCGTATTTTCTAACTTTTCAATTTATTTGACTTGCTCATTCAGGAATTTGGAGAAGGGCTGCTAAAATCAATTTATTTTGGGATTGCTTTCAATTATTATTTTGATTTGTTACGTAGGTACTTAAACTCTTATAAGATACTATGAATGACTACCAAGAATCAAAAAATGACAAATGAGTTAAAAAATTAAACGGAAAACGGAAAGAAACTTATATGTATGGTTTGCAATCTGCTACACTCTCTTTGCATAATTTTACTAGAGTCTTCATTCTCTCCCAGTTTTAAACTAATTAGTTCTTATGTTAGTCCACAGATTGTACTATTATCTCAGGAAAGATGCAAAACACAATGTTTTCTTTATAACAACTAATTGTAATAATAATAATAATAATAATAATAACAAGCACTAATATAATATACCAAAACGAAGTTTCAATCTAATTGTAACAAGCAGTGCCATCTGTTGAGGAACTGTATATCTAATTTTTAAACTATTTGGGAATAAATAATCTTGTTTCATAAGAAGAACGTAGTAAATAGCACATTTATCCCTTCTTTTGTCTTTATTTTAGTTATTTCGAAAACCTTCGGTTACTTTAAGGGCATCTGTTAATTGATGAAAGATATAAATAATAAATAAGTAATCTTACTTTTTTCTATATTTTATTACGTAAAATTGATTTTTCTTCATAATGTTTTATTTTTTATAATATATTTTTTAACATAAATAATTCTTTTTTAGTCTTATTTCAAATTAAGCAAAGGTGAATATTTTAATAAATAAAATTGACTCATTTTTCATGGTAAACAAGAATGCGTATCATGAAACATCAAACTGATACGAGAAATGATAAATAGAAATGATAAATAGAATTAATTAAGTAAACCATCCCAAGAAATTGAAACGGAAATATATATTTTAATTAAAATTTTCCTTGGCTTTGAAAAATATAAAGATGGTGACAAAAGTCAACATGTTGTAAGCGCTCAAAAGTACTCGCACATTCTTAGGACTTGCCTGACCTGAGGGAAAAAAAACGTAAAGTTTTCATCAAAAAAATGGTAAATAAAAGTGAAAAGTAAGGAAGAAAATTAAATACACCGCTGTAGCCGAGAGTGTAACAAAAAAGTAAATAAAATGATGAAACAAAACCAGAAAACCACTGTGGCCAAAAGTTGCCAATTAGCGCAAAATATATTTCTATGAGTCATGGAGAAATTGTGAAGAACTCATGTCATTAACAAGGGAATCAACGTTTATAAGAATGAAACAGGATTCCAAGGAATCAAGATGAGCTGATATGACAGAGGTGGAAATAATTGTGGCATTGACGAAATTAAATTTATACTCAAAATCCGAACAATATGAGACAATATATCTATCGCATTCTTGATAACAGATATGTCTGTTGTGTTCTTTTAGTCTGAATTTTAAAAGGCATCTGGTTTGTCTTATGTAGCCAAGGTTGCAATGGCGAGGTAAGCGTTAATTCAATACTAATAAAATATTTAAATTTACTGACGATTTTCAATACTGATAGAATAAAGTGACTTTAATTTTCTTAACAGGCCTGGAAGTTATTTTGAAATTAACATTTTTATTAGTTTTTTTAAGCCAATGAAGTTTTTTTGAAGGGAAATTGTAAATGAAACAAATTATTTTATTTTAAAAAAGAACATCAGAGGAAGATTTGGAAACTGGCTGAAGATGGTTCAGATGATTACGACAATAAAGAAATGATCTTAAATACTTATGGAATTTTAGTACTAGGTGCATCATGAGTAATGAATATTTATCACGCTTTTGGCAAAGGCGGTTTGCAAACATATATAGGGGTTTTATAAATCTAGACTTATATGGGGAGTATTCTTCTTAGCAAGTGATTTGCTTGAAAGGAAAAAAAAATAAGTACGTAAAAAAAGTTGAGAATCTTTGATTCACAATCATGATTTAAACGATTTAACGTGTTTAAATATAATATTGAATTTATAATCGATGAAATCGATAAAATTGATTGATTAATAATCGATAAAAAATCGATCGAGACATTGAAAAAGATATTGATTGAAAAAAAATGTGAATCGTAGTTCGAATTCTTGATTTTTTTTTCGCGATCGTTTAAAAACTTTTGCACCAAAATAGAAAAAAAGAAAGAAAAAAAGTTGTCTTTTTGCAAAGTGTTTCATTTACACTGGGTGGGTAATTTTAAATTTTTGGAAGGATTTGAGAATCTACTTCACTATAAACGTAATAATTATCTGTTGTTCTATGGCGATGTGAACATTTTGTCAATTTCATGTCATCAATCGTTTTAAGAGTAGCAGGATAAATTAAATTTGATTTTATCTCCAATTGTCATTAATTTGTTCATTTAAATTATTTTCATGACTCTTAATTATCGTGTCTTTAATTATTCTATTTATGGAAGAGTAAGGAATTTCTCTCTGGGAGCTATGTGAAATACCAGTTCCTTTTTTAGCAAGAAGATCTGCCATCTCGTTTCCATGGATATTACAGTGAGAAGGAACCCACTGTAGCATAATATTCTTTTTTAAGGACAAAAGTAGCCCAAAATTCTCTTTCTATGGTGAAATGGAGGCTATTAGAACTACTTCTCAACAACTATTAACAAGAATGGGTGACATAGAGAATGTCGTTATATTTGTCGACTCCATCACGGTAATCACTCCACCAAGCAGTAACATCTGTTGATTTTTCGGACTCTAACTAATCGTTGATATTAATAGCTGAGGTATGAATCAAATTTCATGTCAAATTGGTCTTGCATACGTTGGACAAACTAAACGTGTCCTTAAATTTCGACTTAAAAAACACGAATGATATGTCTAAAATCAGGACATTAACCGATCTTTTATAGCTCTACATAGTTGAAAAATCACAGGTTTGAGTTTTTTTCAGCTGAAATCCTCTACACTGTTCTTCATCTTTCGAATTTGACTTTCGGGAGTCATACGATATTTTGAAAATTTTTGATAATTTAGTTAATGACATTTCTAATATCCCACTGTTTTCCAACATTTGGTAGTATTTTTTATTTATTTGTTCTTTCGGATTCCCATCAAATCCTTTCACACCTGCTTCTTATCTCTCTCTTAATTTGATTGTTTAAACTTGTTCTTCTAACTCTATTGGTTAAACACCTTTGCAAGTGTTTGTTCTTACTTTCTCAACCATCGTTTGGTGTTTAGACACTAAGGAAGGTTCTTGTTTACAGAACTGAAACTATAGTATGTCCACTTATGTACTTTCATTTGTTCCTCATTCCAGTTGTTTTTTGCTTTAGTATGCATAGCACAAAATATACCTTATCCTTTGTTGGATAATCCTTTCGTGTTCATTTTTTCAATGTTAATAGTTAGTTTAATAAATATTTATCGAAATATAATAGGGAATAATTTTTCAACAGAAGTAATTCATTAAGAAATTAATCAAGTTTCTATAATTCAATAAGAAAGCAGCTAGGGCATCATGATTGTTCTACACAATGGAAGTTAAATGAGTTTATCTTAAATACTTTTTTTTCTCCAGATGATTGCTCATAATTTCTTAATTTATAAAGAACTGACATTTTTTAAAAATTATTTTTGGAACGTATGTGCACCCCTTACGGGTGAAAAAATTAACTTCACTTAAAAATGTCAATGAAAGGAGTACATTGTGACTTTTCCTGCTTCGAATTCTTTTTAAAAAGAACAAAAGTGGAATCAGTCTTTTAACTAAAAAAGAATTCTAGTTCAAAATTTTGATGACGGTTTTGAAAAGCACACAAAAAACACTTTTATTTCGTTGCTGGATGCTTAAAACGTTTACATTTATCATCCGATAATAAATTATTTTTAACTGTTTAATTATTTGAAAGTCAAGTGGCTCTTTTAAAAGAAAAACTAAAATAAATAATAGTTTCTGACAAAATTGAAAACATTGTACTTATTGGTTTTGCACTAGAAAATTATAATTTAACATTAAAAGTTCAACAAAACTTTAATGATGGTTAGAGAGCTTTTCAAAAGTAGCTTTTTTATATCATGAAGTAATTAAAAGTACGAAATTAAAAACGTTTCAAGTGTCTCTTTGCATTGATTAATTTAAAAAAAAAATTTCATTCGTTTGAAATAAGTAGTTAATTCACTTTGAAATAATTTAACTTCTAAAAACTTGTGTTCTTAAAATATTTCACAATTTTACTTTTTAAGCTTTCAGTAACATTCTTATTAAATTCGAAGATAAAATACAAGAGATTATTTGCAGACATCTCGTTCAAAAAGCTTACGTTAATGTAATAAAATTAAAATATTTGACTTAATGAATTTTTTTTCCACTTAAGAAACTAAAATCGAGGAAATGTTTTTTATATTTGAGAGTACCTATTTGGTTAAGACAATTTTAAGAGAATGCTTTATTCTATTCAAAAATCTATCGAAAGCGTTTTTCTTAATACTTATTTCGTTTACAAAATAATTACAACTGAGCATTTTAAAGCAGTAGTTGCCCTGTTCTGATTTTTTTATACCGTTCGCTGTTAGAATTTTCATTCTGAAATTATGGTAAAATAACCAGCAGCAATTTGTCTAGCCAATGACCAAAAAAGTTTACGGTAAAGAACTTTTTTTACTTTTATGGTTTTGAAACCGTTTAAAAACAGCAGGGTTATAAAACCATGAATACAAAACTGTATGTTTTTTTAAACCATTTAGAGCTAGCATGGTTTCAAAACCGAATTAATAAATTTAACTGGACATAGGAGCTGCCCTTTTATTTATGTAATGGTCATCAGAGAGTGCAGGACACTGGAAACTCTTCATGTGCTGAAGTGAATGGAGTAAAAATTGTGATGTCAACACTAGGACTCGAACCGAGTTTTGTGAATCACGAGATTGACAGTTTAGCCCTCTCAGCTATAATACGCACGTATTTGCAAGAAACTAAGCAGCTTCATTAGATGGGGTTAGTTGGTGCGATAAAACTCTGACTGTTTAATTGTATTAGGTAAAAGCTGTTAATAAACGGTCTCACTCACAGTTAACAGTTCGGTTACTATCTTATTTATGGTTATTTGACTGTTTTGCTTGAATACAGTAAAATAACAATTAAATAAATTGTTATTTAAAAATTTTTTCAGAGAAATTTCAAACAATAGTTATTATTAATGGAATGCAATAATAAGTAATGATTCATCTCGTTCAAACATTTTTTACTTTAATGTAATAAAATTAATTAAAATATTAGCCTTAAAGATTCTTTCATCACATCGAAAATTAAAATTGAGGAAATATTTTTGATATTTGAAGTACATATTTAGCAAAGATAGGTTTAAGAGAAAGCTTTATTCTGTGCAAGAATCTAGAGAAAAAAATTTAAAGAATCAAAATAATTACAATTGAACTTTTAAAAGTTTGTCGCAATTGTCTTGCTATGAGTTTCTTTTAATATTAACGTTTTCTCTTGAGTTTTTTTCAATATCTTTCAATATTAACCAAAAGTAATAAATTCTGTTTTGAAAAATATTCCACTTTCAAAAGGTACTCTATTTCAATTAGTGTTAAACTTTCGGCAAGGTATTTCATTACTTCCTTGAGAACATCATTATTAATTTACGTTTATATTAAGTTTCGAAGTTTCAGTGAGATTGTAAAAACAAACTGCAGTGTGATTTCTGAAGTAAACAATAGGATCAAAATTCACGCCCTACAAAAATATGTTTTTTTTTTTTTTAAAAATCTAATATGTGCTTCTAATTTCTTCAATCTATGGAGATATCAAAATACAACAATTATCGAGCATATATTATGGAAATACCCGAACAGTAAATCAATTACTTATTATTTCTGTAGTCAAATAATGTTGTACAATGTTGATGTACATACACATTACTTCATACATCATTATTTGATGATGTCAAATAATGATGTACAAAATACAATGTTGTTGTATTTTGATATTAAACAAAAGTAATTACTTCGTGTTTTTCGCTTAGCAAATAAAAACACGAATCAAATAAAATTGTACTTCAAGTAACTTTAAATTTTAGACTGGTTATTCTAATTCTCTTTGGAGAACACTTTTTAAATTTGAATTTTTATTAAGTGCTTCGTACCTAACCATAAGAGTTATTTTCGTAGCGCCCTCATGTGGCGAGTATTGTAAGCGTTCAGTGCTTAATTAGGAAATGTAACGAAAAGTTGAACTGTGAGAGTAACTATCAAAGAGTATTGAGTAATTAATATGAGAATCAAAAATAAAAACCTGCTGAACTCAAACAGTCTTTTATTTTAACTTTTTATACTATTTTATGATGTATGGGATATGGGCCTTCTGCGCGGCCCAGGTGCCCAATTTTTTATAAATAAATAAAAGAAGGAAAGAAAAATAAAAACGAGAACAGTATAAGAATATATTTGTGTGAGCTCCTTATTTATTATGAGAGAAAATATTAAGAATAGAAATTTAAGTAGAATTATACAAATGTACTTCCTGAAAAAAATTATAAAATATTTGACTTATTTAAAAAATATATTTTTAATCAAGTATAATGTTATCAAAATATAAAATGCTTCATTACTTTTTATGGAAATTATAAAACAATATATCGATTACATGTAAAGGTAATTGCAAAATAAAACAATTATGCATTATGATGATATCAAAATAATGTGTCGTCTATCATTGATGATGGTTGATGATGAACTATCATTGATGATATGCTACAAATAAGTAATAATTACCGATCAATTAAAAAAACAGCTTTAGAATTATTATTGTTCTTAAAATTAAAAACAAAACGAACAATTCAAAGAAATAAAATTTTGCTTTTTTTAAAATCTTCTGAAATTTAACACAAAAAGAATAAGAATAAGTTTTTCATTTTGATAAATAGAGATTGAAATTCATATTCTTACATCAAGTTGTGAATCCTTTTATGGAAAGATAAGATACAACCATAATTATTATTGAAAGTAGAAAGATAATTGGTTACGAAAAATATTTGCATAAGGCAAGGACATTTCCATTATGTATTAAATAATCACATAATCGTTTTACAGTATTTGTTCATTTAAATTATTATTGATGGGATTCATACAGTTCAATTGAATATTTCTGTCAGAAATAGGAATGTACGGAAGAAGATGATTTTGTTTATAAATATTTAAAGCGATTACTATTCCACACTGAAAAAAATATAGTTTAAATTACCGGAATATGTTAATATATACTATATTTCTAGTTTTACGGAAACACCAAAAAGCTTGGTATCTTTTGCAGAAGCACTTCAGTAATGGTTTTGGAAAAACTAACAATAAAATATGGTTTTAATTATAAAGTAAAAATCTGGTAATTTTATCATGGCAACTTAGATCAGGCATTAAAACTATTTCTCCAGCTAAATTTACTCTTCAGTTTTTCATTTTTTACTAAATGATTGGTAATAAGAATTATAATTTTGAAAACCAGAATTTCCCGTAATCTGCTACCATGTGAACAGAAAATTTATCAAACAAATGGCTTAAATGACGTGTATATTTTGGCTTATTCTAGAATTCTCTCTCTCTCTTTATATATATATATATATATATATATATATATATATATATATATATATATATATATATATATATATATATATATATATATATATATATATATATATATATATATATATATATATATATATATATATATATATATATATATATATATATATATATATATATATATATATATATATAATATCTTAAAAAACTTGGTACATTAATTTTTAATTTTTATTTAATTTTTCTGTTTTAAGAATAAGCTCTGATTTTTTCAAGGTAGGAACTAACTATGATAAACTATTCCTAAAGCCACTGGACGGAATAGTTTGGATGTATGACCTTTTATACTGGATTAGTTAAATATTTTTTAGTTACTTTTTAATATTTGTAGCCTCTTAAAATTAATTTAATTTTAATTGTCCAGTATAATAAACAGTTTATTTATTTATTTATTTATTTATTAATTTTGTATAAGTGGAATGGGCTCTGGTTCGTAAAGAACCACCCCAAATGAATACAGGTGATACGTGTATATTTTAAAATTATGTAAGATTGTATGAATGACGGATAAAACCTATAAACGGTTTTCTATCCCTGTATGCAGTCTCTGATTTTTAAATAAGTCACCCTATGAAAGTTGGATATGTGTATTCTGTAAAATTATGTAAGGATTTATGAATGAAGGATAAGTCTATAAACGGCTTTCTATCCTGACAGACTGACTTTTAAATTAATTTCCCTATAAATGATTTTTTTAGTCTGCTAATTTAATCAATCCGTTAAACATTTTTATTATTATTTCAATTTTATTACATTTTTACTAATTGTTTCTCATAGATGGCAGCACTAATATTTTACCTAAAATTTTTTTTTCTTCTTCTTCGATCAAATATATTTTTTTAACTTTATTTTATTCGATTCAAGCTATAAGCACAACTTCCAATATTTTACATCTTCGCGATTTTTGTTAACTGTTTTATTATTGTACTTTTAAACCTAAACCGTGTTTTAATTCACGCCTGTAAGTTTGATTTCTTTTTACATTTTTCTTTTATTTCATGATTTTTTACAACATAAGGTTTTTTGCGATATCGACACATATAAAGAATAATTTTTATCTTAGGATAATTATTCTTTATTCAGAAATATCGCATTTACAGCAATAGATGTGTCTTGACAACGACTATTTGCTTTTACCATTCTTGTTTCTCTATTTATTTTATTCATGTTTTTCATGTTAATTTGTATATATATATATATATATATATATATATATATATATATATATATACACAAACTCTGCAATTTTCTTTTTAATCAGACTAGATTCTAACCGCAGTTGTACAATCTATTTAAGAGTACTAGCTGCAAACTCCTATAAAGTATTTAAGTTTAGGTAAAAATTAGGTTTAATTTCTTTTTTCTGCATACGAACATTAAAAATGTAATCAGAACAAATACTGGCTATTCTTAAAAAAATAACTAATTCGGTACAAGAATTTTCAATGAATAAATATTTGTATTAATTGATATATTTTTAAATAAATTTGAATGCATTAGAAAAAAAATTAATAAATCCTAAATTTTTCCTAGGAAGCCTTTAAAAATTCGCAGGTTTGGAAAAATTTTCTCTCCATTTTTTTAAAAATATTGTAAAAAAGGTAGACGAATTCTTCAGAAAGAAATTTTTTTATGATTTCCATTTTTTCAGTTTATCCACTAATACTTCCACTAATATTTATATACTAGTTCAACAAATTTGAAAGTTTACGAATTACACTCTAAATCGCCAAATATTTATGAACATATACCTAACTTTAACATTTCGTTTCCAAAGCATTTTAAAGCTGTAAATTTTTCTAACATGCTTATCATTTCTTTCATTCTAAAACACCTATCCAAATAAAAACTTTATGAACATTGAAAAAAACATTTAATATCATTTATTAAAGTCTAAAATGAAGCTAAACAACATATAACATTAGGAACTTGTGTAATAAGATGCACTTTTATGCTTAAAAATTCTGAAAATAAGGTTTTTAAAAAATTTAAATAATTGGATTATAAATCTAATGAAGAATGTGTTGTTCAGCTCTAGAATGTATGAAGCAGGTGTATGTGAATACCTGCAAAAAAATCCGGTTTAAATTACATTGAAAAATTACGAGCACGCTAAGTAAAACATCTGTAAAATCCCTTATCCTGTATCCTTTTTACCGTAAATTTTATACCGTGATTTTTTAAATAATATTAAGAAAAATAATATTCAGTAAATTTATAATAATTCAGTAATTACAGTGCTTCAGTAAATTTACTGTTAAATTACAGTATATTAGATTTGTTCTGTAAAGTTTTCTTCAAAATTATATTTCGAGTGCTATAATACAGTTTCTGTTTCTTGAGTAAAATTGATCTAATAACCACATGGTACTGTATCTTTTTTAAAAGAGGCATAGGGAAATTCCCTTAAGTACCATGTGTTTTCATTATTACCAAAAGTTTACTTTTTATTCCTAACCATATTTAACTGCATGCTTCGAAAACATATCATTTCAAAATATTATCCAGTATATTATATGGATCATTTTTACATAATCATTAATATAAAACATTTATTTTGAGACAAGTTTAGGGAGGTAGCAATTCATTTTGAGTCAAGTTTAAGTGAATAAATGAAATTTTATTTTAAGTAATAGAGACTTTTTTTCTAGGTTGTTGAAATCTAGAATCATTCTAATAATTCCATTTTTATTGCATTAGTGAGAAGCTATAAGAAGGCAACTTCATTAAAATTCAAAAATATTAGTTAGGCTTAATTAATTTTTGAAATTAATTACATACAAATATGTTTATACAGTAAGACATTTTATAATTATTCTAGTTTCAGATATTGTTTTACTTTACTAAAAAAAACATCAAGGAAGAAATATAGACCAATTTTACCACGCATGATGTCTTTAAATCGATTCCACAGGCAAAGCTTCAGTGAGATGAAGAGGTTAACATGCTACAATGTTGTTCTTTGTTGCTGTTTGTAAATCATTAAGTTATTACGAATATATATATATATATATATATATATATATATATATATATATATATATATATATATATATATATATATATATTATATATATATATATATATATATATATATATATATATATATATATATATATATATATATATATATATATATATATATATATATATATATATACCGAATAGCCATTACATTATGACACCCTCCATCTATAACAATGGGCTCGCCTTGGTTTTCATGGGCACATTACAGAATGTTTTCATGGGACACATCCTCATAGAACAATCCCTGACGTCTGTAAGCTACTTGAACATAGTTGTAGACCAGGTTCACTCATTCATGGCAACAGTTTTTCCTGCGGGGGATGGTGCTTGCCAACTGGATGATGCACCATGTCATAAGGGTCGAATCGTCGAGGAGCATTCCAGTGACTTTCAAGTCATGTCTTGGCCCCCAAATTCACCTGACCTTAATCCAATAGAGCATTTGTGATCCTACTTGGAAAATCAAATTCGTGCTGCCACGCTACCCCCTCTCAATGTGAGGGAATTGCAGGATCAGTTGGTGGGCGCTTGGTACCAGATACCTCAGACTACCTATCAGCACCCTGTGGAATCAATGCCACGGCGGGTGCTAGCAGTTTTGAGGGCTAAAGGTGGTCCTACATATTATTGGGAGGGTGGTCATAATGTAATGGCTCTTTTCGGTGTGTGTATGTATATATATATATATATATATATATATATATATATATATATATATATATATATATATATATATATATATATATATATATATAACAAAAACAACTAAAGTTTGATATAGAAAATTTCATAGCAATTAACTTTTTTTTTGTTAATTAATATACATTAAGCTATTATTTTTAATAAAATCATGAATAAAACGACTACAAGTTCTTTTTTATTAAACAAAACGGATTAAAATTAGACACCATAATTTAAAAGAAAAAATTCATTCCACTAGCTTCGGAATAACGATTCCAATTTCTCCGAAATTATAAAAAAATAAATCAAGATTTAATGATAATGAATCTTGATTCGGATTAATTTGAGATGATGTTTTTTATTTCTCTAGGAATTTTCCCTTAAGATTATAGATAAACAAGCCATTTCGAAGAAATTGTGATTCGTGAAAAGTCAGTGGCTCTTTCCATGATAAAACTTTCATTAAAAATGTTAAAAAAATCTGAATGGGACAAAATAATACTGGAGTATTTACTAATAATGAAAGCATAAAAATAATTACTAGTTCTAATTCAAAGTGGAAATATTCAGTTTTTCCGAACCGTAATTCTAATTAAGAGGTACATATCTAAGTTTCTCATCTTTTTTTCCAAGGAAAAAAAATGTTTCGAGAGCAACAAATAAGTATGTGCCTATTGAAGGTACTTAATTAATTTAGGTTTTAGTAAAATTATCATTTCAGAAATAATTGGGTTTGGAATCCGGAAGATCGTAATTATTTTTTTTTGTAAGGTATTCGAAGTAAGTATATATATATTTTTTATATAGATATATATTTTAATTAAGGTACACATATATTTTGCTGAGCAATTAATGAGCAGACTTTCATACTTTGTTTTGACTATTATAACAATTTTGGAAATTTTTCATATAATCTCTGATAATTCATTTTCTCTAAATCAAATAAATGTAAATAATGCGTAATGCTTAGAAAAAAAGCACTCAATCTTGAAAAAGTCTGAGTGATTTTACTCTTAGGATAAAATCATGGTCAGCAAATTACTAAACTATTCTTAATGCAATTTCTTATAATTCGGGCGTTTTAATTACAGAAGAAAGGTATTTTAGACTTTAAAAACTGTGGGTTATTATTCTTAGTATTTTGTGTTGAAAAACTATGTATCTTTTCATGTTATCACCGAAACGTGTGTTCATACATACTTTAAAGGGTATATTTAAGCCTAAACACCTATAATGAAGAATGGCTACACCAAGCTCACGCGCAACTACATCATTTTTTGGAATAACATTTAAAAAATAGAATAAAGAAGGAATTTTTTTCACAAAAAGTAGTTTGTACAGTTAACTTCTTTATCGTTTGATAAGTCGTTAAAGCTCAATTTGGATATAGAAAGCTCTTTTAATATAGTTTTTTATTAACGAATATATTAGTGGAAACAAGAAAAAGTAGTCGAAGGTAAATTAGCAGCTCGTTTAAATATGGATGTAGAGATAATATAATATTAGTTACATAATGAAGCTTTTTTTGAAAGTAGTTTTTGAAATAATTACAGTGCGCTTTTTCTTCGAGTGATTGTAACAAGAAAAATTTTGATATTTTCTTAATTTGGTAGGTATTGAAAATCACTGAATCACTCTAATTAAATAAATATTACTGTAAAAATTAAGGTATAATATTTTACCGTAAAATGGATTTTAGGAATGATGCTTCCAAATTGCCTGTACTTTATACCATAATTCGATTCAGAATTTTTACAGTGTGTGAAGTACTCACGCATTCACTTCAGTTGAATATCAAGTTATTCTGTGAGATATACTTCATCATATATTTTTGTAACCAGGGATAATTAACATTTTCTGGTTGCATGAAACAAGCGATATTTAAATACCTACCAAATATTAATATTTTCTTTACAGCTTAGAATCTAAGATTTTCAGTGAATTCAAGTAACTTTCATTTATTGTAGTTAATGAAATAGCTTTTAAATATTTGAAGCTCTACACTAATGCGCAGTTACGATGAAGTTAATCACACGCTCTAGGAACTTTGTTAAGTTTGTTGAGCTCTTCAATAGCTCTACGAATAAGTTTCAATTAATTGAAGATGTCAGTTTTGCATAAACAAACAGATACCAGGTTTCCATTCAATCTCATTTTCTCTTAGTGATTTAAACAAAATCTAGATTTACTTAAATGTTCAAGTTTATTGATATTTTTTATTTGTGAATATTTCTTGCCAATCCTTAAAAACTACTATATTTTTACAAACTATTAAAAATAAGATTTACTTTTTGAAAAAAGTTAAAATTTTCTTAACAACTTCATACATTATTCATTCTCTTGTAAATGGCTTCCAAAATAATTTATACAAATTAGTGCATTTTTCAGTCTATATAAAACACTATAATAAGCTCTTAAATAAAACAAATATTAAATTATGTAAAATTTTCAGTTGCTTTTTTTAATAAACAATCCAGTTTTTAATCTCTGTTACATAGAATATAAACCTCTTAAACCAATTAAAAGTATAAAATGGCAGGTTTTATTATGTAAGTGGACAATTCTATAACTCAAGAAAGAATATATAAGAATATAAGAATATATATTAAGTTCAAAAATCTATGAAAACATAAAAAGTAATGTTATTTCTTAGGAAATTTTAAAATTCTGTATCGCATGATAAAAATTTTCTACAGATCGTATAGCGGTGATAGACTTAGAGTTAGAGGTTGGGCAGCTCCAAAGAGCAGGGCACATCGATCAGAGGTCTATATTACTCAAACCCTAAATCATGATTAACAAGAAAGCCTTATGTCAAATCCTTTGCAAACACTTTCTCTACTAAGAGGGACTCTGGGCTTCTTTCGACTTCGGCTTGGTACCTTAGCTCCGCCACTCCTCTCAGTGGCTTTCATTTTCCTGAGTTTCCTTTGCCGCCTCTTGGATAGTCCAGAGGTACCAGGCAAACTATCCTTGAGTGTCTCTGGAAGCCAGAGACTCCTACAGAAGCATGTCTAGTGCCTTTGGACACCTCCTTACCAGAATTACTTGCAAGAGGCTGCAAAGCAGAGGTATTAGCACTGGGCTCATCCGTGGGATTACCATGTGCTACAGGAGACTGTGGTGTACTTTTTGAACAGGAACCTCTACCTAATTCCTGAATGCATCCCTTGTTCACCGGCGCGACGGATGAGTCCGTATCACAAACTTTGCTTTAGTCCATCATAAGGTTTGCCTGCCATTTAGTTACCTAAGGAGGGATTATCAGGAGGCACAAATTGGAGGTGGAAGTCATTACCGCCCCCCCCCCCCTATAGCAGTGATAAAATGCATAGCATTTGTACTTGCCTTAAAAGAAGTGAAATTGAACTTTTTGTAAACGAAAAAGTCTACAATTTTAAAATAATAATAAAATATTCGAAATTTTTTTTAATATAAATAAATAAGAATAGATAATTTATGTGTAAAATGTTTCTGAAACATTATTTGGGTTGACGCAAAGTTTTTACTGATTTTAAAAGTAATAAAATGCATGCACTATAAAAAAATTCCGGATCAAATTTGGGTATAAAGTACTATCACTTTTCTTGCATCATCCGCAAAATCCATTTTGCCGTTATTTTTACCGAAAAGTAATATACTGTAATTTTTACAGTAATATTTTTTCTTAAAATGAGTGATTCAGTTATTCTATGATAATTATTACTGCAAAAATTACGGTATACTGGCACTCCAAGTGCTGGTACTTTTTACCGCAATTTGATGCGGAATTTTTTACAGTGTGTAGTTGGCCTTTTAATGCATAATCATTGTAGTTATTTATATAAGAATAAATTGTATTTTTATGAGGAAAGTGTCACCTTAACAGATCCACATACAATTCTAAAATATACTAAATACAACGAAATAGTAATATATAATAAACGTGAGCAGTTTCTGGACGTTTCATTTTGCTTTGGTATAAACTTTTTTACTAATTTTAGACGAAATAAAATGCATAGATGTGTGGCAAGAAATGTTTTCTCTTTATATCTTTCCAAAATGCACCAGGAAAATAAAGTTTGTCCCCTATTTTTCCTTGTTGCTAAGCAACAGCACGAAAATATAAACAGTTTTGCACTGCTTTCCAAGGCTTAAGTTCCAGAAGGAAACTGAATTCTTTAGACATCGTAAATTTGGAGGTAAACTCTCTACTTTTCTCAGTCCTTGCTGACAACTTCTTATTTTTATATATTTGAATGCAGAGAAATTCGCGAATTCAATATTTATTAAAGAGAAATATTCTATTTTTAAATGTTATGAAAATAACGATACGAAATTTTAAAAATCTTTTTATTCCATTTGAATGTTTCGTGAAATAACAAAAAATGAATCTGGAAAATAAACATTACTTAATATAGTTTATATAGGAACATATAACGTTATTTGCTATTTGAGTGACTCAACCCAGTTTACTTAGATATATTTGGTTTCTTAAATTTTGAAAAAAATTGACAAGTCATTCTCATATTTCTTACTTCAACTTTTTAACAATATAAAAATTTAACTGAATACAATTTTTTAACAATATCAAAATTAACAGCAATTAACTAAGATGTAAATTCTAATTCAATTTAAAAATTGAATTTAATATTAACTAAACAATTATTTGTCGAGCAATAGAATTTACTGAGTAACATAAAAAAATGAGTAATTTTATTCTTTTTTCCAACTTTTCTTTCGTATTTACTCAGCATTTTTGTCTGTTCCTGTCACGGAACGCTATATCGAATCCCGTATAACTCCAAAACCGTTTAGGCTAGAGTTCTCGCATTTTGACATCAACAACAAGGAGCAATTTATGCCGCCTATCTCAAAAATGGTTTAAAAATTTTAATTAAGAGACGCTGGAATTTTTTTTTGCATTAGTTTGGCAGGAGCCATTGTTATAAATAAAACTGTGGATTTATTGTTATAATAAATTGTTAATTGTTGTGAAATATTGTTATAATAACATTGTTATAATAAATAAAACTATTTAAGATTTTAAAGCACGTTCTTTAATATTTAATTATTTTTACTAGCTCTGTCATTGAAATGAAGGACTTGTAAATCGATGCTACTTCACTGAATTTGTATTACTGAAGTTATTTGAAACCAGGAGTTTATTTTGTTTTCATAGAGACAAAGATTTAAAAACGACGGGAAATTAAAACAAAGAGAAATAAGTTAGATACTAAAAATGAAATCAATAAAAAATCAATAATAATCAATATATTGACGCGAACAATGCTTAATCAATTTTGGTTATTAATACTACTGGTAATACTGTAAGTGGTGAAGTTTGTACTGAGTACGAAATATACTTATGAACTTGGATGTTTTCCTTTCAAATAACAATGTTCGTTTAAAAAGTTTAACAATGTAAAATTTAAAACTGGTGTTGTGAGCGTATTAATTAAAGGAGTTTTTTTTTGTCGTATGCCTGTTTAGGCGGTGGGGGTGCGATTGTTCCTGTTTTTCAGTGGCGCCATCTATGGCCAGGAATTCGACTTCTGCCACGCTATTCACACAACCCGTTTACAGGGCGGGTCACATTCACACACATTTACACACAAAGGAGTTAGGATATAAAACAGAGAGAGAGAGAGAGAGAGAGAAAGAAACATCCATGCCTTTCCCGGGATTCGAACCCAGGACCTTTCTGATGCAAGGACAGTTCCCTGCCCCCTACACAGTTTGGTCGGCAATAAAAGGAGTTAATGGTTAAGAAAGCGCTTTACATTTTAATAAAATCAGTGAATGGTAAAATAAACATTTTATATATTAATAAAATAAGTTAACGGTTGAAAACATTTTGCATTTTAATAAGATGAGTTGGCTGTTGATAAAGCGTTTTGCAGTTAAATAAAACAAGTTAACGGTGGTGAAAGCGTTTTGTAGTCCAATAAAATGAGTTAATGGTCGAGAAAATGTTTTACAGTTTAACAAAATGAGTTTACGGTTAAAACAGGGTCTTACAGTTTAATAAACTGAGTTAACAATCGAGAAAGCGTTTAACCTTTTAACGTAGTTTAAACGTATTATTAAATGACGTTTTAATGACACAAACAAGAGACTTTCTTGATGCGCATTACGCACATACAATTAATTATTCAATTCCTTAGTTTTTGTAAAAATTTGTCTTTTACGTCTCTCTAATGCCACTTATCACTGCTCTGAAAAAAATGTGGTCAAAATTACCAAGATATGGTAAAAGTTAATGTGTTTCTAGCTATGTGGGGACACTTTAAAAAAAAGATAATTTTTACCTAAGTGCTCTGGTAATGATTTTTGGTAAAATTAATATTACAATATGGTTTTATTACCATGCTGCTTGCTAATTTGCTAATTTCATTGAAAATTTTGAAAACTGACATTTCCGGTAAATAATTACCATATGAGAGGGAGAATTATCAAATTAATGGTTTAAATACCGTATATTTTGATTTTATTAATCAGAATCATGGGTATGCTTCTTAGAAATATCCTTGTCGTACAGAACGTGCATGAGAGGTACTTAATGGGATACCTGCAAGTCACATAGTGTGGCTATCTCGATTCTGATTGGTTGTTGAAACGTGACATTTGTTTACATTATTAACCATTCTTTCCGTTCTATTTTGAGTAGCCAAGCCTGTTAAATATCAATTCTTTTCAGTGAAACATTCTATATTCTTTCACAAGGATTTATTTAGAAGGATTAAAATTCTTTCACCATGTACTTACTAATTGACATAAAGGCAGACCCGAAGCCATGTAGAACAAACTAATCATGCATCGAAGTTGCCAGGTACACGAAAGAAAAATAATCACGGTTACATTTAAATACACAAACAAATAACAAATCTGAGTTAAGTAAGAGACATAGACGAGAAAAAATTATATTTCAAGAAATTCAATGCGTGATACGGTATTGTAATTAATTAACTTCACGTTAATAAATATTCCAACATAAGTGGAGAAACTTAGCAAGATTTTAACATTCCATTTTGCTTATAAACGATCAGCTGGCACTGACGTCATAATTCACATGTGTGGATATTCGTGATCTTCTTCTACTTGAAGCACCAAATTATGGTTTTTTTATTGAGAAATAGTATTACCATACAATTACGGTAAATTTTCCAATTTTTTTTTCTCCGTTGGAAAAATTTGCTATTACAGATTGGGATACGGATGGTAAGAAAAAGGGTAAAGTAAAAAATATTGGTTATCAGATTGGGATCTTAAGCATGTTTTTTGTAAACCTATATATTTACTTTTGATAACATTAAGAAGGAGATTTAAATGTGGTGTTTTAGGATGATCCGCCGAATCATGCCATTCCCTTTAAAATATTAAATATTAGATCAAAAAGAGAAAGTGGTCTCAGAATGAAAAATGTTTCAAATGATAACTAGAAGCGTGGAATTCGTGGAGGTTGCTCGAATGACATTGACACATTATAAGCAGTATTGTTTTATTCAGATAAATAATAACACATTTGAGTCATGATGGTTCAGTGGTTAACCCCTTCCTTCTCGCTCCCGTGAAAATAACGGGGTGAGGTTTCGCCCTCTATTTCTCTCTCCCATGAAATTTCCGGGCTGGAGTGTTTAGTAGTAACGCGCCAATAAGAATAAAACTAATTCATTTCTTTTACATGAAAAACATTTTATTTCTCACTTTACACACCAGATGGCAGTACCAGGATATTTTTAAGGTAATTGTAGATAGTTAGTTTATTTTAAACTAGATGTCAGGACAAGATGTTTGGATGTCAGATAAAAATAGGCACTTTTATGACCGTTTTCTTGAAAATTAACCGATCGTTAAGGCACTCAACTGAAGAACTGGGGTTCGATTCTCTGTTACAGCTTGTCTGGAAAGTAAAGGTGACCTGCGGGCAGTGCTGACCACATTGACACAATCATGCGCATGGTCTTGAAATTGTAGAGCCTTAACCTTTATGATCCCTGGAGTCACAACGGACTGTTGCGGGAATGATTTACTTCCCTCTTACTTTACTTTTAATCACACATTTAATGAACTAAATCGCTTAAAAAAGCACTGAGTTGAGAACAAGAACGTGCTTGACAGTTCAGTATTTGGAGGATAATTTGAAATTACAAACTGCAACTATTTCACATGATATTGTTGCTTCAATTAAGCAGAAATAATGTCAAACTACACATTTAGCTTTAAATGCATTCCTTGTATAATGTCTTTTTTTCACTGTCTTATGCATTGTATGTCAGTATTATCATGTTTTAACTTCTTCAGAAAAGAATAAAAATGTATAAAATTTATTACGTGTACTTTAACATCATATTAAATTTTATCAAAATACGAGCTTGCAAGATATTAAACATTTTAGTAACCTACCTAAAATCATCTCCATCTTGCGTTAAAATTTTTTGGTTAAATTATATTATTCAGCAGACGTGCGGCTTGCAGGATTTTCCAGAATTTATTGCTGTAGCCTTCAGGCGTAAAACACTCTTAACTTAAAGCAGTGTTAAACATGTAGTTTTTAAACTTGTTACTTTAAGCTTTAAGTTTAGTTATTTTTTACCGAATGTAATATTGTGGATGATTTTAAATTTGGATTTCAAGAAGAAGTCGGTATTTAATAAAAGTAATGGCAATAATTTGAAATGATAATCACCCAAGCATTATTTATTAAATACTTTTCTTTTCTATTTTGATTTAATTTCTTTTTTAATTTACAGTGATTTAGCTTCAGTCTGTTAGATTCGATTTGAAAAATTAAGTAACATCTTTTTTAATTAACAGTTTTCTACTTTAATCGATAATATTTTTAAAGAAATATAGATTTTTGGTTGAACACTTACTTAAAATTTGAATTTCAAGAAAGTTGTTATTTAAAAAAAAGTATCTGCAATAATTTGAAATATCAATCTTACAAATATCTTACAGTAATTACTCTTTTTTCGATTTTGATGTAATTTTTTTTAGTTTACTGAGATTTAGTATGAATCTATTTAATTTCATGACGAAATTTTATACAAAAAAACAGGGTAAGCACAATAATTTATCTAGCTTCATTTGAGCTATAATTGTCTAAACAATAACCTACTTTTAAACTAGAATTCAAACGAAAGAAAAATTTTCGAAAATCACAAATTTTACTAAGTTTTGAATAATATATTTAATTTCTCTTAGTTTAAAAAAAGGAATTATTATTTAACTTCAGATTAAATGTTACGGAAATTCATGTATAGCATTTCTCATTTATTTAAGACAGTTTTTTAGTCAAAGGAGCAATAAATATATTTGTTTAAATCTTAAATTTCTTTATACTTCTGGAATGTTTTATTTTGAAAAGGTCGATGATTAAATACCGAATATAGTGGAACATTTAAATTGCAATTTTTAATTTTTATTTAAATAGGAATATTTCTGACAAATGATAAGATTAAAAGAATCAGATAAACAACCTAAACTTTTCCTCAAGGGAATATTTTTATCTCTTTCTCTAAACTTCAGAAATATTTTTTCGTTAGTCTATAATATGAATACATTCGTAAAGATATTTTAAATATTCATGGAAATTTTTAAAAATAATTCTTTGATCTCCGTTTTCAAAATTTCTCAGTATTTGAATTTGAAAATATGGGATACTTGACTAAAAGAAATTGCGTACGTGATTTTATAATTTAAAATAGCATTTTTTGTCAGTCCCTATTCAATTCAATAAAGATTTATCTCAAAAAAAGGAAGGGGAGATAAATTCGAGATTCAAAAAAATATCAATGTAGTTTCTTAATCTTTGATAGATTTTTTGAATAAAGCAGTTTAAGAATAAGTATTTCATATTCTCTGAATAGATTTCGTTCATTATTTTGCTTATATCTGAATTGTATGATTAAATGAAGTAAGTTTTTAAAAATTTAAAATTTTCTATTTCTTTCATCTTACCATATTATTATCTTATTTCATCTTACCATTTGAGACTTTATGAGTCATAAATTGAGGTAAAAAAATAAGTTTCAGAATAATTGGATAAGGAATGAACCATAACATTAGTACTTTGAACCATGGTAAGATTCACATTTTCAGCTTTGTGAAAAAAAAAATATAGTTAAAACTACCAGAATATTGTAAAATTTATCGTGCTTCTGGCTCAGTGGGAAAAAGAGCTCGGAAAAAATTTACCGAAGAACTTTGGTAAAACTAGCAATAAGAACACAATAACAATAAGATATTAATTTTTTTATTAAATGTATGGTAATAAGAAGCATAATTTTGAAAACCAGAATCTCCGGTAAACCGATACCATATGAATGGAAAAAATTTACTAAATGAATGGTTAGAATACCGTATATTTTGTTTTATTAACCAAAATGACATTTTCTTCTTCTTTTTCTTTTCTTTTTCTAAATTAAAAATGTCGTTACTAGACAGTATAGTAATTCTATTATTTTTTTCCGTCTACCGATTAAAAATCAGGTATACTCGGTGATTACAGGTGAGCACTATATTCTCTTACCGTTTGGTTTTTTCCGCGGCCAAAAGTTTTTTTTCTTTAAATATTGAATTATTGGTAAAAATTACTAATACTCTAAATGATGATTTTTTTTACATTAAAGTTTGAAGGTTTTTATTACAGTGTACTAAATTAAACTTGTTTAATAGTAAGTTTATTGCTAAATTGGCATCACGGGGTAATGCAGGCCTTATTTTTTAAACAAAAGTTTTTACTGTAAATGATACAATTTATTGTAAAATACGAGCTCTCTAAATGTCTATACTTTTAATTATAAAATTTGAGAACTTTCTTTACTGTGTACTAAACTAAAGTTGTTTTGCAGTAAGTCTGTTGGTTAATTGTTATCATCTTTTGCAATGTCCCAGGCGTTAATTGATTCCTCTGCTTTTTGTGCGCAACTTAAGTTTTTTTTCTCCCTAAATATTGTATTAATGGAACAAATATTTGTCACCCTAAAAGCCGATTTTTTTACTGTAAGTTTGAGGACCTTCTTTTAGAGTATAGTAAAAAATTGCTTTATAGTAAGTTTGTTGGTTATTTGTCATCACGTAGGTCTCTTTTTCACAAACAAAAGCTTTTACAGTCGAATTTATTTTTAGGTAGAATTGAATTTACGATTCACTGCTGGCACCCTAAATACCGGTACTTTTCATTATAAAGTGAGAGAATTATTTTCTGAGTGTAAGAATTCAAAGTTGCTTTACAGTCATAGTTTGCATTGACCCAAGCGCTGACCCTCGCTTCGAAAACGAGTGAAATCTGACGATTAACGAATATTCACTCACCCGCAAATCGTAAATCTTCTTTTTTTTTCCACCAAAAACATTTGACTCTAAATCAAAAATTCAATGGTAAAAAGTGCTGGTATTTTCTTAAATTGTAAAAATTGAATATTTCTTCTACTGTATACTAAAGTAATTTTGATTTACTGTAAGTTTATTGGTTGTTTATCATCACGTGATATCACAAGTTTCACTTTTTTACGATCTTTTATATAACTAAAATACAAAATATTAACAATTTCTTTTAAAAAATAGAATGACTGTATGGTAATCAGGAAGTCAACCTCATGCCAGAAAGGTCCTAGGTTCGTATCCCGGGCCAGGGATATGGATGCTCTTTCCTTCTTAGTACTAAACGTTCTTCTTACTACGGGGGGCACACGATGGCACACAAAATATGTGTGCCATGCGAAAAAGTGGCCAACACATCTGTCCTTCAGATACTAATGCCTGAATTGCGATTCTTAATGTATGGGTGGTCAATGGAAACAAAAAACTTAATAAAAGTATTCTTAGTGCATTTTTGTTTATTTAGCCAATATACTTTATTTTTAGTTTAGATCACAATTTGGTAAATTGAGCTATTTGATTGAGACTGTATTAAACCCACCTATTTTTTCTTTACCGCTTTTTCCTATTCATAAATCATTCATTATTCTTGCGAATCGGTGTTTTCTTTTGAATAAAGATTATGGAGTGGAATGCTAAAAAGGGAAAGGAGAATGAAAAATTGAAAGCTTATGTAAAAGACCTGAAAAAAAACCCATCTTGAAAAACTGATACATTTATTTCTTAAGATAAATCGTCGAAAAATGACAGACTTTTACTTATTTTTTAAAAAAGTAAGAAACATATATCTTACTTGGTAATTTTTTAAGAATTCCTTCCAATGCGCAATAATTTTTGCTTATTAAAAATACTAAGATTAATTTGTTGTTGATAAATTAGCTAAAAACTTATCAATTTCAAGCACGGAATTGGAATTTTTTTATACTCTCAGAATGATCATAGTAACGTAAAAATTACAAAGTATTTATAGGTTATTGTAACATAATCGTACAGAAACGCTTTGAATTGTTTCAAAAATGTATTTGTTACCTCTTTTAGGTTGTAGCTGAAGGCTTTTATTTGAAAGCTTTTCGTTTATATTTAATAACGCTTCTTTTGCGAATAATAAGCTATTATAACAGTTGTGACTATAATAATAACAGTTATATATTATTATACTTATTATCATATAATTACCATATAACTAGCCTATATCATTATAATAATTATCATAACAGTTATTCATGACAGTTAAGGGAAGTTTATCCATATATAGTCAGTGCTTATAATGTTGGTTATAAAAAGGTCGCAAAAGACAGGGGATGCAGGAAATAATGGAAACACTTCTATACTGTAAAATTTTTTCCTGCTTCTCAAGAAATACTTAAAATATCATTTTAGAATTTTAGAAGTGCTTAGATCATGCAATTTCTCATACTTATTATTGAAGTTTAAAGTTATTAAAGGTTTGAGTGGACGAAAATAAATTATAAGGAGAAATTAGTGTTTTTAAACACTCTGGGTTACAAAATATAGCAATAAATTTGTAACTTGTAACAATTACTTTTATTATTACATAAAATAATTGCAAAAAATTTTTTAAGACTGGCTTAAATATTTATGGAAATATGGACATTTTTATAAGAAACTGATTTTTTTTTTGTTTTGCGCCTTTTTTGCTATAACTTTAAAAATAATAAATGAAGTGAAATAAATTTTTTAGGGAAATTTAAAATTACTAAGAAAATTTTTGCACCTAAGTTTGAAAAAAAATCATTGAAAACTGCGCAAGATACAAGTAATTAAAGTAGTTCTTTTATTGCGTATGCAAGGAAAAAGTTAAACTTTTTTTTCTTCTTCTTAATTTTGTAAGGAATCGTATTTGGCAATTAATAAAAAAATTTGATTTGAATATACTAAAAATTTAAAAAGTTTCAAGCAATTTTTTATGTAGTTTTTGTACTTTTTTAAGGAAACTCAAAATGATAAGGGGTCTTCTACAAATATTATTTTGTATCGCAGAACAAACTTAAATAACAAATGATATACATTACAACAAATGCTCATACACCGAAATATATTTCTATAAGGAAAGAAAACATGCAAAGGAAGACATACTTTTATGGGGGATCATCTCTGACAATGCAGATGTTACTTTTAATAAATTTTGTTTTATAGTACAAATAAAATTTGTGGAAAACCCCTAATACTTTTGATTTTTCTTTTAAATAATACAAAAATTAATTCGAAAATTGCTTAAAACTTTTTAAATTTTTAAGATAGTTAAATCGGATATTTCTATTAGTCGTCAAATCTGATTCACTACAAAATTAAGAAAAAACACATTTAAATTTTTTCCGCACATGCACAGTATAAAAGAACTACTTTAATTACTCATATCTTGCGCAGTTTTAAATGAATTTTTCTCAAATTTTAAAACAATAAATTTGCAATTATTTTTAGATTGCTCCAAAAATTTAATTATTAAAAATTAAATTGCTCCAAAATTTTATTGAATATTTTTGAAGTTTTATTAAAAAACTTAAGGTAAAATATTTAGTTTTTTTTACAAAAATGTCCAGATTTCCATAAATATTTAAGCTAAGTTTGCAAAATTTTGAGCAATTATTACATATAATAACTAAAATAATTGTTACAAGTTACAAATTTATAGGTGCCTTTTCTGACTTAGGGTGTTCAAAAACACTTTTTTATCCGTTCGTAATTTATTGTCGGTCTTTCAAACCTCAAAAACCTTTAAACTTCCTTAATAAGTACCAGAAATCACATATCCTAAATACTTCTATAAGTATAAAATGATTCTCTCAGTATTTTTTAAGAAAGATAAAAAAAATAAATTAGTATAAAAGTGTTTCCATTATTTTGCCCTACCCCTGTATCAAAATATATAGAAACATATTTGCGTTTGAAAATTAAAAGTGTTGTTAATAATTGAAAGTTTCCTTCCCACCTATACTATGAGATTGTTGCACTGAGAAAAAAAAGTACGACCAAAACAAACTAAAAATGATTAAGTTTCCGTGGTAAACCTATGGTAAAAGTTACATATAGTAAAATCTTACGTGTTTTTGGTTCTATGGAAATACGAAAAAGTTCCGTTATTTTTACCGAAACTCCCCTAATTATAGCTTATTGCGTTGAGTATGAAAATAGCGCAAAATATCAATATGAAGAAAAGAATTAGGATTTGAAAACTAAAAGTAGTTTTGATCGAATTTTTTTGCTATATAAACTCTTCATCTCCACTTCACCAAGAGATTGTAACAGTTATTTATGACTGTTAGTAAAATTTTGTTCAACTTAAGTCAGCTCTCTCAGCAATAGTGTTATTAAAATGGCCAAAAATAGTAGTAAGTTCACAGTTGAGAGAAACAAAGAACGATCCTGATCAAATTTTGATTAAATCAAAAGTTTCCCCAAAACTGAATTGTTTGGGATCATAAAAATATGTGAAAACTGTTAATTAGACTAAGGAAATTTTTTTTATTTATTTATTTTACTTCTCTTGCCTCCGATTTTTTTAATAGATCTTAGTTACTTTGGGATTGCTGATTTCAAATTTCCAATCTATTTCTCTTTACAAAATCTGATTTTTTAAAAATTTTATTTTTAGTCGAATTGTACAAAAAAAACTTTATATGTAACAGGGGGTCAGTTCATAACCAACCCAATGTTTTGAGTTTACTACTACTAATGTTCAACTCCATAGCCTCGTAATTTTAAACCCAATCCAGAATACATAGGAACTCCTGGTTCAAGTATTGAGAGAAAGTAGCCTTCGTAGAAGACTTTTTGATGGACCCGCGTTTGGGTTACCTGCATTTGGGTTATATGAAGAGGAAAATTTCGAAAACGTTCAATGGTTAACCTGACTGTAAGGGGACTGTAACCCATGATCCGTCTACCAATAAGGATATTTTACGTCAGCATAGTGGTCAGTGAGGGGAATTAGAGCTTCTATTGGAATTAGGGCACATTATCAAAATTAAAATTGTATAGAAACCCATGCCCGTTGTTGTTGTTCCTTATCCTCCAATTGTCTGACGGAGTCAGACAAGATCCAATAGGTTGTTGACCCTCAAAAAGTCGATGACAAGAAGTGGAGTAGCGTATAAGTCCTCCTTGGAAAGGCCCACGTAGACAAGGATATGTTCGGCAGAAGCCTGCTGGGCTTCACATTTGGAGCAGACTGCATAAGTCTTTCTCCCTTCAAAGTACGAGAGACTATTCGAGAGCCAAGACAGACTTCTACCTTTATGGTGCTCAACCCAACAGAAGGTGCTTTTTACCTCTTCCATGACTTTGTTGACCCATGTCCGTAAATGTCATGATACGCCACGAGGGCGTGTACCTATAATGAACTGTTTTTTTGCACGCTTCTGAACAGGTCATAAGGCGAACGTTTCCATAGTCACTAACAACATCATTTCTGGATATGGGTCTTAACGCAATTTTAATTATAATGATGTGCCCTAATTTCCCTAGAAATTTTCGAAACATTAACGCGACCCCTGTTATGCACGACTTTTTAACTTGTACATTTAGACAAATAATAGACTAAAATACTATTTAAAGAACTTCTGTAAATTTAGAAGTAAAACTAATTTCAGATTTGAATTTTTCAAACTCGAATTAGGCAAAATCAAGTATTTGCATGAATACCAAAAAACAAAATTTGTATCCCTGTGTTATTCATGGAATTAAATGATTTTTTTTATATCTCAATTTTTCTGTATGAAAAAAATCTTTCCGAACTAATGATTTGCTAAATAGTTTAAAAAATAGAAACTTGTAAGCTATTCGTTTCTTTAAAAGTGTTTGTTTACACGAAACAATATATTCTGTAATTAAATTTCCTTAAAACAAAAAAATTCAACTTCATATAATCGTTTGTTTACATTTAAGTAATGTTTACAAAATAAATTTATTATTTGCTTATTTAAGATAAAGTAGAGGAATAAAAAGTACTTAAAATGATATATTTCTATTATTTTTTTTATGCACAGAATAGCAGTTTGAACTTCAAGTCTTGATTTATTAGAAGATTTCAAAATTTTAATTCTTTAAGTAAATACTGATCATTATTTGGAACCAGTTTGTAACTATTTAAATAAAGATTTATTGAGCTTCATAAATCAACAGAAAGAGCGGTATAAAGAAACTAAGCATCATTTCTCAATCTTTCATTTTGATTTATTGGGTAAAAAATCAATCTTTAATTTTATGTTTTTACTTATGTTAACTGGAAACTATTTTTAAAAGAAAAAACAAATGACACATTAAAGTAAACTTGAACATTTCAAATTTAATATTTCAAACTTAATCTAACATTAAAAATATTCGTTATTAATTTTGACGATTAAAAAAATTTATGTTGGTATAGAAAAGTAAATATTTAAGTTAAGAATTTTAATTTTCGTTGTCAGCAATAAGAATAAAAAGAAAGCTTATTTGCGATACTTTTTTTGGCCTGTTGCTGATTTTATGTTTTTATCTCTTATACGATGCATAACTGTGATGTTTTATTGAACCGCAAATTGGGACAAACTTTGCTATATTTTTAGATGCTTTACTGATTAATGACGAGCAGAAATGCTTTTGAAACTTATCAGAATCGATAAGCATTGATTTCTAGTTTAATAATACTTATTAATGACACGTTAAATTGACATTTGTTTATGACAGGTGATCTGTAATGATTATTTGTAATTTTTAATCACATTAATTGAATTTTGAAATGCTGTGTTCTGTTTTATAGCAATATATTAATTCTGGCTCAGGGGATAGTGCTGGATCAATGAGGTGTCCTGGGTTCAAATCCCATCAATGGATGGTCGATACGAATTCCGTATCCGGCTTGCACCATAGCGCTGACGTAAAATACCTTCAGTGGCAGACGTTTCATTGGTGATGCATCATTGTTTCAAGCCTGTATTATTTATTTGTTAATCATTTGTAAAGCTTGTTAATGCTTTGTGATAAAGGTTGGAGATACACTAAATTCAACTTTACAACGCTATGTGGGTTAAAGTGCGTTTTATATAACTAAAAAAGAACATTCCAAAAGTAGCGGAAACGGCAGTTTTATTATTTAAGCTTTTTTTTAATTAAATAATCATTTATTAAATATCAAATTTTTAACTGTGGTCTGCTAGTTTAATTTCTTCCGTTTGAATTATGAGTTAACTTTCTTTAAAGGGGAAGTTATGAAGTGAACGTTTTCATTTACCCAAACATAAATCTTAAAGATATATTGTGATTATTTTTAGAAATTTAAAAGCCCGACTTAAAAATAATAATGTAAAGGAGTATCTAAAAATTGGTTCATTCATAGAGAAATAATGGGAGAATTTTAGAAAAAATGGTTCTAAGTTGGGTATGAAAGGGTAAATGACTAAATGAATGTTTTATAAATACCACAAATTTAGGTTTTACAGCCAAAATTATTATTTTTTAACCATAAATGTTATTACCATAGTAAATTAATTTTATCAAAATTTCTTTCTTCGTGAATTAGAAACTTTTATCCATATATTATTTCCCCAAAATTTCTCACAGTATTTGTGTAATAAAAATTTTAATAAAAAAAAATAATAAATCAATAAACTTTTTATTTCAGTAACAGAGAGGGGATACGAAATACTTTTTCTTTCTATTGCCAGAAGGCAAATGTACCATAAAAGTATTTCCATCGCATTTTTTTACTTTCTCGTAAGTAAAAGCGATGCATCAACATGTCTCAATATTTCTTCAGCAGTGAAAATGAAAACAAAGGATTTTTTTTCTTCTTCTCTTTTTAGTGTTGCTATATTTTTACAGGATTACAAAAGGCTTGGTATAAATATCATAAGGGGGTTAAATGGAGTCCGTCGTTCTCAAATCCATTAGCCATTTGTCAAATTCTGAAACTCATATAAACAGAAGAAGTTTATGGGCATCTAAGAAAATTCTTCTTTCTGAGAGGTAAAGACAATAAATAAAGATCTAAGGTTGAATGGATTTTCATTCTCAGCTATAAATATACCATTCTTAAGTTTTTCTTTTGTGTGGAATCAATACACCTATTTCTCTTTGGATTGGAGTAATTGATACGGAGTGATAAATAATACTTCTTGGAGAAGAAAGTAATCTAATGAACGCGTTTTTTATGTCGTAACTTCTAAATGAATTGTTCTTTTTATTTGGATGATATAATTTTAGGTTTAGCTTTTTTTACAAATATATATATTGCTTTATAGAAAGATACGCAATTGTTGAATAATTATTCTTTTCTGAAATGCAGGGTATTTTTCTGTATTTGTCGAAAAATTTCTGGTAAAACTACCATATTCTATGGTAATGACATTTCTGGTAAAAAAACAACAACATAAGACTGTTTAATAAAACCAAAATGTACGATAAATCATTCATTTGGTAATTTTTCCGATCATGTGGTAAGAGTTTGCCGAAAATTCTGGTTTTCAAAATTACAGATTTTATTACCACACATTTAGCAAAAAATATGAATCTTGAAAAATGAATTTAACAGGATAAATGATTTTTATGCCATTTTCTAAGGTACGGTGATAAAATTACCAAAAAATTTACTACTTTTACCAAATTTTATCACACATTAGCCCATATTTTATTGTTAATTTTATCAAAATCATTACCAAAGCACTTCGGTAAAATATACCGTGATTTTTGGTGTTCTCATAGAGCAGGAAACACTGTAAATTTTACCATATATTAATAGTTTCAACCACACTTTTTTCTTAGTGTAGTGATAGAATTTTTTTAAAAACTTATTTCAGTTAATGGAAAAAAGATAAAAAGTGTTTTACTGATAAAGATAAAAAGTGTATTTAAAGTGTATCATCATTGTTTTAAAAACACTGTGTAGAAAAATAGTTTATTAACTAATAAAGAAAAAGTGGGGAGATTAGTTTTAATATTTTATTGATTGTTATATTCAACATTTAGAATGTCATGTGATTTTTTTTCTATAGAGTAAAAAAAAAAGGAGAAGAAAAGAAAGAAAAGAGCAACCCATGGCGAAGAACGTCAAAAAATTAATTTTTATGAAATCACCCTCATCATTAGAAAAACGAACCTCATCATCATTAAAAGGAAACCAATACGGGCCTGCAAGCTTTAGTATGATAATTAATTAGAGTTAACGAATTTTAAGTTAAAAACCAGACACAAAAACGTACTCTCTCGGATCAATTGTAAATTTTTTTTGACAGATTTGATCTCCTGATCCTGAGTATTTTGGAATATATGGTTGCAATAGTTTAGAGTCGTATAATTTAGAAGTTTGAAGAGAAGTTTCGACCCTTAATGTTAATCTCCTTTTTTGCGTATTTTGTCGCGTCGAAAAGTCTTTTTCGGACTTTGTTAATTAAAATAACGTAAGCTGAATTGCTGTAAAAATTTGTGTAATTAGTCTTCAAATTATTTAGATCATTAGTAAATTAAACAATATGGAGTCATTTTTTTGCACGGATTTATTTTTGGATTGACATGGTATCTAATTAGATATTTGCAATTCGAGAAGAAGTGAAGTAATTATGCTCCATCATGCGTTTTAAATTAGATTTAATTGAATACTTTACTTTTAAGCGACGTGTGTTGAATCTTATTGGCTTCTAAAGTAGCAAATATGATGATTTACTTACGATAACGTTACTTGCAGGCATCCAATTGCGTGTAAAATCCTTTAATTCGTTTTATTAGTTCCGAAGTTACGGTTATGTATGCAAAACATGAAATTAATGCCGAACTTCCAACTGCTTTCTTGTCTAAATTCTAAGGACTACATTTTTCAAGAATGCGGTTATCCCCATATTTTAAAGACCAATAATCGAAATTAAATTAAAAAAGTGTATGTTTATTTAAAGAAAGTACGCTTTTTCGTTTGATTTTGTAACATGAAATGCACTAATTAATTGGCCTATTTAAGATTAAGCCTTCGAACCTTTAAGATTGGAAAATACAATCATTAGATCGAAAATTATTAAGGAGTTCGCTTTTTTCCACATAAATTTATATGTCATAAATATAGTTTTATAATTTATATACAAACTTATATTTTATAATAAATGATATAAATAAGATATATAGATAGAGCGGAAGGTCGAAAGAATAATAATATATAAATTTAACCTCATACTTTATATAATTAAATTTATATTTTATACGCATAAATATATATTTTGCCTTTTATAACACTATAAGGATATGTAGCAAATACAATAAACCTTCGTGAATTAATCAATTCTCCCGAATCTTGGTTTTCTTTAAACATGAGTCCCACGAAATCGTTGATTGTAGAAAATCAATTATTTCTCCAAACAAATCACCATTGAGCGATGTAAAATCAATTCTACATCAACCTTTAATTTCTCCTATTCGAACTGAAGTGGAATATTATACATAGTCTTTCAATAGTGAATTATTTAGTCGAGCATGAATAATACCTACCTCATTCGAATATTTGAGATATTTGTTCCAGGTGATAAACATTTTCTCCTCTGAAGGCGCCCTGTCATCTTTCGCCTTCCAGATTTCTACTATCTGGTTCTCCTTCCTAAATTTTCGAACCACTATCCACTATCCAATATAGCCGCTAAAGTTAGGATGGCTTTGTTGAAGCAATAATCGATGGAATAGGTTGATTTGCTGGAAGCTGAATATTTATATTAAGCGTAAAGGCTGACTGTGTTAAGGAAGTCAGTAGTACCTTGAATAATTCAGTAAGAAAGTATGGAGGATCTTCTGGTAATTCGATAAATATTTTATTGTAGCTATTTAAAAATAAACATTTAAAATATTTAGTTGGTTTTACTAATATCGCTTTTTAGATAAATATGATAGGGTTATAAACTACTGACTTTGGTGGATCAAGAATTGATTTACACACAGAGAAAAAAAATCTGGTAAAATTATTTTTGAGAAGCCTAATTCCGGTTAATAAAACCAAAATTTATGGTATTTAACCCCCTCATTTGGTTATTTTTCCGTTCATATGGTAATGGTTTAACGGAAATTCTGGTTTTCAAAATTATAGTTTATGTAACAGCACATTTAGTAAAAAATACAAAACTAAACTTAACCAATTGAATGGTTTTTATCCCACAATGTAAAGTATCATGATAAAATAATGAAATTTTACCCCATTTACCATTTTTTATCACGCATTATAAAACCAATTTTCATTGTTAATTTTATCAGAATTATTACTAAAAATCTTCGGTAAGAGTTGACGAGCTTTTTGTGTACTCATACAACTAGAAAAAGAATAAATTTTGGTCACTTCAAACTTTATTTTCAAAATTATAATAATAAGAAAAAATTATAATAATATTATAATTAAATATAGTAAAAAATAAAAAGACTGAAAAGTAAATTTCGCCAAATAAATGGCTTATATACCATGCTTTAAAGTATCATGATAAAATTAAAGAAGTTTTTCCACATTTACCAATTTTTATCACTCATTATAAAATCACATTTTATTATTAATTTGACCGAAATCATTACCAAAGCGCTTCGGTAAAAATTACAGAGCGTTTTGGTTTTCTAGTAGAGGCAGAAACACGGTAAAATTTTCAATATTCTGGTAGTTCTGGCCACACTTTTTTTCTCAGTGCTGATTTTTAAATGCTTTTTTTTTTATTTGTTATTTTCGTACAGGTAAGTTTGTAAGCATTTCCAAGAAATAGTTTAGCATTAAATCCATAATCGACATAGTTCAAAAGCAAAAATCGATATCGTCAAGAAAATTAACAATAATAAAAATCAAGAACGGGGCAAGAAACTATCGTCAATAATTGAGCAAAAAATATAGCTAACTCAACCACATCAAATGAATAGCTAACTCAACCACATTTTCCTAGACATTGATTATTTCAACAACTTTTTTGTCATTCATAGTAAAAGTTTTGTCATTCATACTCAAAATCATAGTAAAAGATAAAAAGACGAATTGTAAATGAATTCACAATGAAAACTCAAATATATGTAAAAACACAAATCTATTAAAATATTTAAAATAGCTTATAATTTCATAAACATTTTTATTCTTGTAACACTTGTACATCATTTCAGTACAAAGTTTACTTAGAATGGTAAAAAGAATTAAATTGAAACTAAAAAAAAAAAAAATAAAACCCTCTCAATAACTAATAACTAATGGAATAACTAACTTAATTTCTCTACCATTATCAAAAATGTTTTTGAGATGAGGGGTCTAGTTAGGAAATTTTTAAAAAAATTTGAAAAAAAAAACATATTTAATATAATTTTTAACTAGTGAAGTATTTTCTAACAATTTGGTCATTTACTTGCATTCTGGTTTACATCTGGAATTAGAAAATCGTTTAGTTTCTCAGAAATAATTTTTTAAAAGTAGGTCATTTTTATCCACACTAGTACCAGTACTTGGGGATATTTAGAAGAGCATTTCACTATAACGAGAAAGACATTTTGAAAGCTAGGTATTTAATTTGAAAACCATTATTCAATTTGATTTATTTGAATATTCAAACATTTCAAAACATTTGTCGTCTTAAAATGTGTTGTCGTTGTTGTTTCTAATGCTACTTGCCAAAATCAGCTACCCTGCTTGGTGAAACCAAGCAAATTTAAGGAAGAAGGTGCGTATCATGTATTTTTACGGCATCATCTATGACCAAGAATATGACTTCTGCCACGCACTCGTCACAGCCCGTAATTTCCACGGATCGTAATTTTGACTTGAAGCAGAGAATGATCAATCTCTAATTCAGTACCCCCAGAGGTATAATTTGTTATGGAACCGTAGAGGACATTGCGACCCAACAGACTTAGCGTGCGCCAGTCATCATTTACTGTATGGGAGTCTTCAGCCGATGGGGATCGAACTCATGACCTCTTGGACACGGGTTTAACACCCTACCAACCAGGCTATCCCAGCCACGTAAAATGCGTATCGAAATGAAGCTACGATAATTCTACCAGTTATTGACGATTGAAGTTTGGTGATTATATCTTGTTTTGAAATTTGAAAAATGTCTTTTTTTGAAAAAAATAAAGATTCAGAATTAGAAGAACTATGACCGTCTTTTTCTTCTTCTTAAGAATCGAATATCATTATCATCACATCTTTTTTAAATTTTATAACCATCGTTGAACAGCCAACCCAATTTTATGGGTTTGCGACTACTAATGTTCAACTCCGTAGCCTTGAAACTTTGAACCCTATCCAGAAGACAAGAGAACTCCTGGATCGAGTATCGGGAGAAATTTGCCTTCGTGGAGGATTTTGTTTTGATGGAGCTAACCCGCATTTGCGTTACATGGAGAGGAAGACCACGAGAACCTTACATGGTTAGCCTGGCGGCAAGGGGACTCTAACTCATGATCCGTCTACCACTGAGGATATTTTACGTCAGAACTGCGGTCGGTGCAAGCCGGATGCGGAATTCGTATCGACTGGGATTCGAATCCGGTTCGCCTCATTGGAAGGCGAATGCTCTATTACCAGAGCCTCCTCACTTGCCCTACCACCTTGTGTCTATATATTAGTTCCACGAAGAAATGCATTTGCTTATGCTTAATGTCCAGAGGAGTCAGAATGGGAGGTCACGGGAGCTAAATGTGACCTCCCAGACAGTCTCAATACTCGGAAAAATTTGCTTGACCATTTGGCATATTTACGAAAATATACACTTTCGCTTATTTTGCTTTGAAAACGCAATTCAAATTGTGAACAATGCGTCTTGCTTTGTTCAAACTTATAATTTATTTAGAGTAATTAAATTTTAAAGCGTCAAAGATTTGGGAGCAATAAATGGAACAAAGCGTAGCCTTTAATGTTATTAAAGTAAAATATAAAAAATATCAGGACATAAAAAGTGGGGCATTGAATAAAACTTAGGAGAAAAGAATGAAAAGATTGCTAGGAAGGAAGTGTGTTGGAATTCTCCGTGGTTAGCGAGTGATAGCAAGCAGGAAGCGGAGCCCTCTTGTTATTATAAAAGAAACATTAAGAACTTTGTACATTAAGAACGCCGATATAAAGTACTTATCCATTAAATTGGGAAGAGGCTATTGTAAAATCCTTTCAATACTGAGTGAAATAAAAGTAAAAATTAATTCTGACAGAGATTTATCAATAGTAATTTTAAAATAATCTTTTTTATTTTGTCTTTTTATACGCTGGTCTTATTTTATTGATGGTATTATTAATTATTAAGTATATTGACTGCCAAAATTAGGCATAAAGTCACGCTAACTATATCAGTATCAAGGGGCAGGATAGCCTGGTTGGTAGGGCTCTGAGCCCATGTTCAAGAGTTCGTGGGTTTCATCCCCGCAGGCGAAGACTCTTCGTGTATTAAATGGTGACTGACACATATTAAATCTGCCAAGTCATAAAGTTTTCCATGTTTCCATCACAAATCATTCCTCTAAAGGGTCTGATTCAGTAGTTTCCCTGTTTTCTGGATCGTTTCAAAATTACAAGGATGCGTAGTTGAACATTAGTAGTCGTAAACCCAAAAACTGGGTAAGCGGCTGCTCAATGACGAATATAAAACACATCCTTATCTAATTTATTACTGTTTACATTCAAATTTAACAAATATAATCATTTAAATTCAACAATTAATTTCAAATAAGTTAAACAAATATTTCATTTATGATTAATATTTTAATTCGTTTATTTTAAATTTTTAACAAATGAAACTATATTTATTTTTTAAAACTGATTCTCAGTATAGGGGAGAGTGGGGTAAATTGTAACATTTTTTACTTAACTATTTTCAACTAACAAAAAATCCAATATATTATTAGTAATTGACAGACGAGTAAAGTAGACTATCCTCTACTGGAAAAAAATAAATACCTTATTTTAAATGTTATTATGTTAGTTATTAATAATTTTTGACAGTCGTGCACTTGTTGCAATTGTCCCCACTTACGGGGTCAATTGTAACAGTTCATAAATTCAACTAAAACATAGTTAATTATACGTATTATCATAGTTGTGATATATTTTTTTATTGATCAAAATAGTAGTGATACTTTAGGAGTAAAAATAATAATGATCAGAGACCTAAAGGGTTAAATTTTCAACTTCAAGGGGTTAAAAATTTTAATTTATGCTGTGAAAGGTGAAAAATAAAATAATGCACATGCAACATAATATAAATGATATAGGAAACTATTGGTGGTTCTTAAAGAGTTAAGTAATGGTTTGTAAGCATAAGATTATTTATTTTCAGCTGTTACAATCGTCCCTTTACTTACTGTTACAATCGTCCCATAGACGCCATTTCAGCTTCATTTGTTAAAAACAATGCTAGTTAATTAACAAAACTAATCTTTTTTATTTTGAAATGTTAATTAAGGTGTCCACTTACATATTCGGTTAATAATTTTTATTTGTTTAAACAAAATTACTTTGTTACAATATAATATTCTAATACCAAAAAAATACTTACGTAGCGTGAAAATATCTTTTGTGATGTAACTCTTTCAAAAGTACATAAAAATGGTTGCCAGCAGGGGTGTACATATAGAGGGGTGTACACCTTGTGCGCCACCTAGGAGCCAAATCTAGAACCCGACACTCGAAATGTTTGCTCTGTTACAATCGTACCCAGTTACAATTGACCCCATTCTCTCCTACCTATTTTATTTGTATCGGATGTTCGACAAGATTAGTCGATTGTTAAATTATATGTTATTCGATTCATAGAATAGTGAAAAACTATGTCTTCATCTTAGCTTCGAATCAATTTCGTTCTTTTTCTTATATTTATTTATTAAGTTTTCTTATATTATTAATTTATTGATTCATTATTTTGTTTATTGACTAGAATAAAAGTGAAGTTTTCGTGCAACAGCTCCTTGTACGCTAGAGAGTTCATGGAGGTTAAGTCTCCACAATGTGGCGACTGCTGGTTATGGCAATGTGGTTGGTATTGCGCACAGACAACTTTTACTTTTCAGAGAGCTTTTACTTCTAAAACAAACTGATATCCATCGATCTGAAGCTGGGTGGTACTCAAACCACCACTAAAGATTGAACCCAGTTTTTCACAACAGTTAAATGCCTTGTCATTCGTAGCTCATTGACTAGAATAATTAAGTATTAAGTCGTAAGGTCTCTTATATGTAGGCGGAAAGAATTAACATATTGTGAAAATATTAGTAAAGAAATAATTTATTGAAATTTTTCATTGAAGCTAATGAATTACGTACTTATTAATGATAAGATCCAATTCAAAGTTTTCTTCCACAAAATGGGAATTTCTCCTCTCCTGAAAATATAAGCTTGCGGTGACTCTGTTGATGCTGGTTAATTGAAACTATGGAGCAAAAGTTAATATTTAAATATTCAAAAAATATTGTTTATAACAGGGCTGTCCAACTGCAAAGAGCCCATGGGCCAGAATTCCGGTCACTGATCACCTGGCGGGCCGCAGTTTGAAAAAGTTGAACAATAACCTCTTACCTCTTATACAATAACAATTAATAGTTGAATTATTAATTATAAAACAATGGAACAGAAGGATTATAAAACAATTTACTTACATTTTAATGGGAAAACTGAAGCCAATCAGCCTGAATAAGAAGTTGGTGGGCTGCACAATATGTGTTGGAGGGCCGCATGCGGCCCGCGGGCCTCCAGTTGGACAGCCCTGGTTTATAATATAATATCACAGTGGGGAGAGTAATCGACAAAGTCAACCTTAATCTATAATACGTTACTCCAACATAGAATCTAGTAAACATATCTTATATACCATTGAGTTGGGATTGTGTTTTTTTTTGTAGTGGTAGATACACTACAGTATTCCCCCACCGGAATTTTAACTGTGATAGAATTCAATGAATGGTTACCACTAGTTGATTCATTGCTGTTTCGTGAGAAGACGGGAGAGCTATATTAATATCACCGTACTTTTGAGTGCTGTTCGTGAGAGCTGTATTATGTTCACGGTCGTGGTTTCCTGTGTTGCCCTTAGAAGTCGAGTGCATATAGGCCAACGTAGCGTGTGTTCGAGACAGAGTAGCAGCAGCGCGAGGAGGTTGATAATGTCGTAGTCACAAGTAGCAAGTCAACTTTTCAATGTGGACCATCCATTAAGTAGGCGTGCTCAAATCGAAGAGGGAGTTTCTGTCAAAGTAGGCGTATTCACATCACGTCCGAAGGTCACCAACGTGGGACGAGTTGTAATCGACAATGTCACCATTCATTTATGAAAAAGTACCCCGACATAGAATCGTGGTAACATGTCTTATATACTAGTGAATTGGGATTGTATTTTTGTAGTGGTAGATACACTACAATCACTTTTTGCTGATATCTGGAAAAGGAAATATATTTAAAAAAAAAAAAAAACAAAGAAAATTTGAAAGTTACTTCTGAACCTTAAAAACTTTTTTTTTTTTTTTTTTTTTTTTTTTTTTTTTAAATTTCAACTAAATTCACAATGCAATTATGCAACTGCATTCGGAAATGAAATGTACATCAGTGTAACTACTCTGAGATATCTCTTAAAGAAAGCTTATAACATAATAAAGTTATACAAAATGTCCACTCTAGTCCCATCTCTTCGTAACTTCTATAATACTCGACACTAATTAATTTGCTTATTTCAGATTATTCATTTGAAATATTGAAATCGTGACATTTAGTATTTTAAAACCCGATCTTTAGAAAAGTTGTTTTTGGTGTTACGGTAACTTAACTCGTGGTACATCATTCAGAAAAAAATATTTTTTGATGTTCAGGATTTTTTGCTTGTTGTTATTTTTTATGAACAATTCAGTTTGAAAAATAGCAAACCATTTACCTTTCGAAAAGAAGTATTTTCCTTGTTCATGTGAAAGTAAAAAAAGGACATATTTACTTTTATCAAAATAAACCTCTTAAAATTTTGGCGTAAAATAGTAATGCGAAGAAGAGCGTCATTGAACTAAACTATTTCCTAACACTTTCCTATCTTTATTTCACTTTCGAGATCCTCTTTTATCTGCCTTTTCGCACTGTTTACTAAAGATGTGACGGTTATAGCCCTTGTCTGCCCATCTAACTGACTGTAAGAGCTTATTGAAGCTCCCCTATCTTGACTGCTGTCACAAACTAGTAATTCATTGAGTGGTAAAACTATCGTTCACAAACTGAGTAAAATGTCACTTAAGAAAATAATATTAAGCTAGTGGGTAATAAATGAATTATTTAGAAAACCTTTTGATGCATATTTTTTACTTATTCGTGTAATATAGTTTATAATGAAAGAGGATTTTTGAAACAGATAATGTTTATAACAAATAATTACTGTCATAAACTAGTAATTCATTGAGGGGTTAACTAGCATTCACATATTGAATGAAATGTTACTTAAGGAAAAAATCTATTAAGCAAATGGATAGTAAATGAACTATTTTGAAAACCTTTTGACACGTAGTTTTATTTATTCGTCTATAATGAATGAAGATTTTAGCAACATGTAATGTTTATGGCATGTAATTTCTGCCACAAACTAGTAATGCAACTAGTGGTTAATTTATCGTTCACAAACTGAGTAAAATGTCGATTAAGAGAATTATATTACCCTTGGGGGTAATAAATGAACAATTTAGAGAACTAACTTTTGGATATGTTTTCTTTGCATATTCGCAGTATATTTTATAATGAACGAGGATTTTAGCATCAGTAGGGGAGAGTCGGGTAGCCCCGTCCACTTAAAGAGTATTGCTTATATTTCTGTATAATATTGAGTAATAATCAATATTTTTGTATGTTTCTATTGTTTCATCATCTAATTAAGTAATGCGAAAAGAATAAACCAAAAATATAATAGTTTATCTTAAAAAAACTAAAATTTAAAAAATTTGACTACTGTATTCAACATATTTTCAAAACTATTGTTTACCATGTTACCAGCTGCATAAACACTTGAAACTTTGAAAATAATCTTTTTTTAATATAACAATTAATGTCTGATGGCCCATTAACTTGAAAAAATATTCTATACATATGAAATTGACAGTGGGCGGGGGTACCCGACACTCCCCTAAATGTTTTTTTTGTGATAAAAATTAGTTAAAATTGAAATTTAGTTTTTCATATTGATGTGAAGCAATAATATTTCCCAATAAGGAATCATATTAAAAGTTTTTTGTTGGAACAAGTTCAGTAACTTAATTCTATTTTTCATATTTATTTGAAGTACTCAATTTATAATAAAATAATCCCTTAACTACATTTTATAGAATCAAATGTATTTTCAAAACCTCTAAGCATTTTACGTATTGCATGGAGTTTTTATTCCGATACTAGTTTTTTCTGATGCATTATGGAAAATAGAAAAATTGATTTATTTTGTAGGAAAGCAATCAGAATAAGTTGCGTAAACTTTCAAATGTTGCGATTGAGAAGTGATAATTTAGTATATTTACATTAAGTTATGAGCTATCATATACATTAAATGTTCATTTCACGCGCTTTTTCGTGTGATACCTATATTGTCCTTTCGCACCATACAATAAAAAACCATATAATGAAAAATACCAATGGAGAAATATTGAAAAAGAAGGAACAAACTAAACTTGCAAATTTATTTATTAATTTGAGATTAAAACAAGCATGTGACATGAAAAATAGCTAAGTGAAAGGGCAGCATATTATGATTATTTAATTATATTAGGGGCGGCATATATTATAATTATTAAAATTATATATTTAAAGAAATACACTTAGTTATGTTTCGTAGTATTATGTCAGACAACTTTCTTCATTGATGGTGTAAGAATTAATCACATGGAATTTGATAGCGGGTTGCGTTTTTTTTTTTAATTTTCAGGGTTTTCAAAGAATATTTTAAGCGTTTTTTCTTAAAGTTAAATTGCGAAGTAAAGCTAAAAGTTAATAAAGCATTATTCTCAATATTTCATAACACTTTATATGAAATTAAAATATTATTTTTTTTTCTAATTACGAGTTAACCCACTGGTGGTTCTGCATATAAAAAGTCGTGTTTTAACCTGCAGTCTTTTTCCCACAGCAAAACCAGTTATTCCATGTTATTAACTCAGCACTAAAAACAGAACAATTAGACATTTTCATGTATAGGATAAAAGCAAAAATGTTTATTGTATTTCCATTAATCATATACTTGAAAGGAAAGAAAAAACATTATCTCAATTGTGTAAGTGATTTGCCATTAATGTTTTTCTTCTGTTATCTTTTTGTTTGTTTATATTTGTTTTATTTTTTGGTATAAAATTGAAAGCTTGTATCATAATCTAAAGATGCAAAACGAATAAAGTGATTTCTCCATAAAAGTTGACAGTTTTTTCGAAGTTACGCAAATTCATGTGTAAATTTTCAAAAAAATTCAACAACAAAAGCTATTCTTAAGTTCTTGAAAGCTATGTAAAATTTTTTCTTTATTCAAATAAGTAAATTCAAAAATGAAAAATTTTTTCATTCCTTGTTTTAGGACTTTAAACCAGTGGTTCTTAACCTTTTTAAGCCGCGACCCAAATTTGAGAAATATGTTCATGTCGCGACCCAAAAAAAAGTCAACATTTTTTCATTGCTTTATTTTAGATCGTATTTTTAAAAAATCTTCAATTCTACGATGATGATTTTTTTTAACTTACAAATTTTTTATTTATTTTTTTAATAATAAAGATAAACAAAAGTACTTTTCGATCCAAGGAAAATTTAATTAATAATCAAGTGTTTTTAATAATTTTTATTGACCAAATTAAAATATATTTATAACTTTTTGAAAATAATTGACATTTTAACTTATTCCTTGACTTAAACAGCGCCACTTCTGTGGAACTATTTTTCTACCTCTTAGAGAGGGCCCTTATGTTAATTTTTTTTAACTTTTTTATTTTCTTTTCTCTTTTAAACATTAACTACTAAGCATCTTTTATTCTTATATTAATTTTGCACTTTGATATGCTAAACTAATTTTGAGTCATGTGTCTTTTTTAATTGTTATGAACGAGGATTAAGGGTATAGAGTTACCCAGGTACCTCATTAAGCCTAGGCTGAGTAAGCCACAATGACTTCTTCTAGGAAGTTTTGGTATTACTTATTATTTGGTGCATTACTAACTTTTTTGGTTCGACTCAGCGCGACCCAAGAAATATGCTTCGCGACCCAATTTCGGGTCGCGACCCATAGGTTAAGAACCGCTGCTTTAAACAATGTTTAAAATAAATTGCATTAACTGAAGATTGAAAAATGATTTAACTCTATTATTTAACTTTTAAATATTGCATAATTTTGTAAATTTAAAGTCGCTTTGTTATATTCTTAATAAATAACAAAACATTCCTATTTTGCATTATTTCTGTAATTCATAAGAAATAGAAGACTTATTATGGAAATATTTTAAATCTACATTTAATTTTATTTCAATGAGACAGTTTTAAAATAAAGCATAAATTTAATTAAATCTAGTATCTACTGAAAAATACTTTCTTAAATCCAACATATTTCTTAAAACTATGACTCACAAAATTACATTCACAACTTTTATATACAGCATGGATTAAAAAAATGAGATAGGAATTCAATAGATAAAATCAGTTGCTTACACAATGTATAGTTCTTCTTAATGACTTATGGTTTCCAGATCGGTACTTCACTTACAGGGATGCAAATGTTATGGCTCTTAGGACCTAATTTAAAGTAAGCATATTAATTTGTGCAGACTACATTTTTAATTACTAAATCAAATCCAAAAAACTAATTTCTCGGAATATATATACTTCAAAAAAAAGATTTGGATTTTTGATTGTACAAAATAGGGAGATTTGGATCAATTTGGAGAATATGTTTTGAGCAGTTTAGGCAAGTTTGCGCCCTGTGTGTTATTTTCAATTTTTTTTACGTATTTCGTGATACCTCTGCAACAAATGAAGCAAATGAAAAACGCAATTGTGTAATTTGTTTGTCTAAAGATAGTAAAATGTAAAAACAAATATTTTAATAGTTACTTAGTATTCGTTATTTTTTATTATTCATTATTATTTTTTATTATTTATTATTTTTATCATTTAATTTTATTTATTATTTTTTATCGTTTCATTTACTTGCGGTCAAAAAATTTGTAAAAGTAAAACACAAAATTTTTTTATTCCAGTTTGGCCTGTGTAATAAAATTAATAAAATCCATTAATAATTTAATTAATAACAATCGAATGGATTTTGAAAAATGAAAATTTAAAAATCTGACTTTTGAGATAAGTAAATATGAAAAAAAAAATAAGAAAGAGCTTAAAAAAGATGAGAGAAAAAAAGGAAAGAGTTGAATTTTTCGACTTATCTCTTGGGGTCATATTTTCTAGATTTTTAAAGGTCAAAAATATAGATTCACCGAAAGAAATGTATATTTGTTTCAGAGAATACATGCTTCTGAGTCTGATTTTGCAAATTTCAATATCACTAATAAAATGTATTTATAAATTTAGGATTTATTATTACTATTAAGATTTGAGTCTTAGTACGTGAAAATTTGATCATTAGACTAACAGTCATTCACTGGTGTCTTTCACACAAAACTTATATCTAAACACGAATTTTTTTAGCAATAATTGAAAATTTCAAAGGAAACTGTCAGCAAAAATTTATAAACTATCTCTTAGCCGTGGGAGAGATTTGATATAAAGATGTCATATTTATAGTTTCTGAAAATAATTTAAATTAAAAATTATGTTTTTTAGTGTTAAAAATTATTAAACAATGATACACCTACTCGATGCCTTACTTCGACCATTTCTTGTAACTTAATAATTTCATAAATGAGAACCCTATTTTTTCAAAATTTATGAAACTAATAATAAAATTATTTCAGGAAACTGAAATTATTTTTGATTTTCACCCACAATGTTTCTCACGAAAATTTAGAAGTTAATATTGTGGATAAAAAGCTCCTAGGAATGGATGTTTTGTGATATTGATTAGTTCACATCAGATTTAAAATTAAGACTGACGAATTCTTATGCAAGTTTTTAAGCGACTTTCGAAAATTCATATATCTTAATAAGAGTTTTTAAATAATTTTAAGAACAATTACATTTCAAAGCGATTCCTTTTTAAATTTTTTGTTGATGTTTTAAATATATAACAGAAAAAAAATAGTTTTCCAGTATTTATCGTTACATTACTTATAATACCTGTTACATTAATTAGTTAGCAAATATAATGTTAAGCCTTTGAACTATTAAATTTAATTTTAGTTTGCAAAAACCTGATCATTAGATCAAAAATTATTAAGGTTTTACTTTAGGGAAACTACATACTAACTTAGGAAACCAGAATTTATTTTTACCAAGTTTTAAAATAAGTCTTTGAGATTGTCAGCAGATGGCGTTCCATTCTGATTGTAATGCCTACTACATTTATAAGACAATGTTGTCAAAATTATTACCATTTCTATAGTGTAGTGCAATTTTAAGATTAATTCAACTGAAACACATGAAAATATTTCAGTTGGTATAATTTGACAAGCTAAAAACTTTTGCAGTTTTTACAGTCAGCAGCACTATCAGTTGAAGATCTCGATTTTGGAACTTTCTGAAAAAAACTAGTTTCCTCTAATAACAGTTTTACTCAAAATAATGTTCCAAACTATCAGTCATGTTTAAAGCACTTGAAAATGCTATATATTTTATAATGATTTAAGTCTGTGCACAGGTGACTGTAATATATATTTGTTATAATTTTTTTTTCGTAAACAATTTATGTAAAAAATAAGGAGAATTAATTATTGCCTAGAAATGAGTGTGATATGCAATTGAAAATGTATCAGTATACACTGAGAAAAAAAATGTTCAAAACTATCAGGTAAACTTGGTAAAATTTACCGTGTTTCTAATTCTATGGGAACACCAAAAAGCTTGGTATTTCTTACAGAAGAGCTTTGGCAATGGTATTGGATAAACTAACCATAAAATATAGTATTATATTATGTGGTAAAATTAAGGTAAATGCGGCAAAATGATTTCTTAGAGCATAGCATGAAAACCATTTATTCTGTTAAATTTACTTTTCATTTATTTAAAATTTTTTATTAAATGCTTGGTAGTAAGAAATACTATTTTGAGAACCTGAATTTTCGTTAAATTTTTACCATATGAACGGAAAAAGCACCGAATGTGAATTATTTATAAATACTAATATTTTGGTTTCATTTCGAAAGCATGTTTTTTTTCCAACACTAATGTCATTATCATACAATACGGTAATTTCACCTGAATATTTTTATCTGTGAACGCTTAAAAAGCTGAAAAATTTAATAATTAAAAAATGATTCAATCTATGTTCAAAATAAAAATATGCATGACGTATTATCGTTTTTAATTAAGTGGCTCAGGGAATAGTCCACTCATCACTCAATGAGGTGATTCGGGTTCGAATCCCAGTGCTGGCTGGTCGATGCAAATTTCGCACCTGGCTCGCACCGATCACAGTGCTGACGTAAAATATCCTCAGTAGTTGATGAATCATGGGGGTACTCTTGCCGTCAAGCAAATAGTGGGAGGATTTGTGGTTTTCTTCTCCATGTAACGCAAATGCGGATCAGTTCCACCAAAAAAGTCCTCCACAAAGGTAACTTTCTCCCAAAATTTGATCCAGGATTTTCATTGTCTTCTGGATTTGGTTTAAAATTACAATACGAAGTTCTACATCGGTAAGAGGTGATAAAAGAAATAACTTGTTTGAAAACCAAGGGGAGAAAAATGGTTTAAGCCCATGAAAGCTGATTCTGAGAAAAAAAGTGATTAAAGGTTGGAATATGTTTAGGAGCCAGTATACGATTTAAATCATAAAAATAAAATATACATCATAAGCTTTTTATTTACATCCACCCAAAAATTTCAAAACAGAGCTTACAATTTTTGATGTTGAGAAAAAAGTCGTTTTTCTCACTATACACGCTATGTATATACGTTATACACGTTATACCTTGTATACACGTTAATGTGAAATTTTTTCCCTATATGAAATTATTTCCCTCTCGAGGAGAACCGACTTTCCACTTTATTGATTTGTCTAAAGTTAGTAATTCTAAAAATGCAACATATAGCTATTTTAGTTGTGATTTTTGTGAAAAATGAACATAAACTGTTCTTCTTTGACATCTTTGAAAGTTTAAACATTTTCAATTATTAATGTTCACGTAAGATTATTTTTTTGATTATTTTTCTTTTCAGTCGGGGAAATTTATTTTATTTGTTCTATATCGAATTTTTCCGTCCAAAAATAAAATTTTATTTCTTCTGAAAAATATATAATTTTCCTTCTTTTGAAAAATTGCCATGATTTACCACCATAATGCAAAACATAATGCAACCATAATGAATTCACCATAATGCAAAAAGCAAAACACATTTTAGCGCTTGCAAGTTATAAATATTTTATTGAAAATATTATAAGACAAACTAACCTTTTCTATAGAAAATGCTTACATTTTATTTAGGGTATAAATATTAAAGAAAAATACTAAGTGATGGAAATACTCGAAAACCAGAACTTACATTTATACTTACAATTGTAAAAAAAATCATACCTTACACTTAATGATCACAAACTGAAAATATTTATGTTCATTGATATTCAAATGGAAGTTTTAAAATTTCTTTTTAAGAGTGTTTTGTGAGAATAGAAGTGCTTAGTTTAATAATTTATAAATACTTATATATTTCATTTATATTTAAATCTCTTGTTTTGTTAAAATCTTCCATTATTTTTAAAATATTTTGAAGCTAAGATAAAATACATAAATCTTCTGAAATGTAGTTAAATTTCGAATTGTCAATGATGTTCTAGGCTAGTGCATCAAATGCTTTTGTTTCCCGAGGGGAAAAACAATACTGCCGAATGTTTTTCTTATAAAGAATTCCTTTTGAAATGATAATATGTTCGGAACGTTATTGTACAATGCGCAAAAGAAACAAAGGATCCCGAATAACTTTTGATCTAATTGTTGAATTTTCATGATCTAGGACTTAATCTCAATGGTTTGAAGAGATGGTCTGAAATATGCTAATTAATACAGACGATAATTCAAGTTATGAAATCTGACACAAAAACATATTTTCTTCGAATATATGTATATTATTGTACAGTGCACGAAAGAAACAACGGACCACTCTAAATAACGCTTGATCTAATGATTGGATCTTCACGATCTAGGACTCAATCTAAATGGTTTGAAATGGTGGTCTCAAATATGTTAATTAATTAATGAAGACGATAATTTAAGTTAAGTTTTAATAAATTAGTTACGAAATCCAAAACAAAAATGCATCTTTTTTGAATAAAAGTATATTATTGTGCTGGGCGCAAACGAAAAAACGGAGCAGCCTAAGTAACTTTTGATCTAATGATTGGATTTTCACGATCTGGAACTCAATCTTAATGGCTCAAACAGGTGGCCTCAAACAATTAATTACAGACTATAATTTAAGCTGCGGAATCTGACGCAAAACGTTTTCTCTGAATAAACGTACCTTTTTCTCGACTGATTCAGATTTCTGACCCCCAATGAAATATAGACGGTAGTCGCAATTTGGAAAATACGGTCCCAATAGTTTAGTTAAGATTACGGTCCAACGTTTGGACCCTTCAATGCTAATTTAATTTTTTGCGTATTTCGCTATATCTCGAAAACTTTTTAAGTGAATTGCAAAAAGTTTGCTCACAATCATAAAATTCGTTTCGCCAAAGATAATTCCCCGCAAAAAATAACTTTTAATAAATGTTTATTATTTTCCCTTCTTTTATTAAATACATAAGTTCAGCTAAATCGGTCGAATTGATTTGACCTAATCAAGAAATTTTTTTTTTTAAGTTGGATCAATATCGAACATTTCATTTAAGTAACCTTTAATTTTTTTCCTCAAATATTTATTTATGATACTTAACCTTCATTAGATAATTAATTCTGTATTTTGTAATGGTAGCATCAAACTTCTGAATGCTTTTAAATTCTATTCTAGATTTAATAAAAATGTGTTTCAAGGAATTAACCAGTTATTAACATTTTTCGCGAGGTAAAAATGTTAATAACTGGTCTATAAGTTTTATTTCAGAAGGCAGCTTTCACCCATCTGAGTTCTAAATGAAAATGAGTTTTAAAAGATGAATTTAAAAAAAGAAATATTTTTCTAAAATTAATTGTTTACAAAACTCAATTGTTTCGCATTTTGTGAGAGCTAGAAAAATGAACATTACTCTAATTAAAATTTGCTTCGGTGGTTAACTATAAACTCAGATGCGTCTACAATAAAAAACCCCTCAATAAAAAAATAACAAAAATGATAATAAAAAAACAATAAATTCTCAATAGGAAAGAAATTTTCTAGATGCACTGATAATGTAAAAATTTAATTAGCTTCAAAAATTATTAAAGTGGAAGATTTTCCTATCTTAATAATATTTGACGTTTTTGCGAAAGCATTTTCTCTTCAGTTCTTTGGATTTTGGATTTCAAGAACTTTTAGTGTCACAAAATGATTATAAGCAAGTCAAAAACAGTCAGTCATTCAGTAATGGTAATTCCTTTGTTTCGTGTAATTCTTTAGCACTAAGAGTATCCGGATCAATTATTGTAAAAAATACCGGGATTCAGAATGTCGGTACTTTTGACCGTAAAATTTATTTTTACCGGAATATCTTGGGAAGCAAAAGATCAGATATGACGTAGTTTTTGTGGTGATAATTGCGGTAAAATTACTGAATCCCTAAATTTCTAATTAGCTAAATATTACTGGAAAAATTTCGGTATAATATTTAACGATAAAAATAGAATTTATGGTAAAAAGGATTTTACTAGTGATGCACCCAAAATGCCGGTACTTTATACCGTGATTTAATCCGGTGTGCAGTGCGGAAGTTTCTAGATCAAAAGCTTCTTTCTACTTTAAGAAAAATACTCAATTAATTGAAATTTAACTTTATTAGAATATTTGAAATAATATTTTTACACTTACTTTGATTGCAATTTATTTCCAGCCGTTTAGGTTGAGAAACACTAGTTTTGATTCTTAATAACAATGAAATATTATTTAAAAAGATTTCAACAACGACGAACATTTCCTAACATTATTTTGCAGTCAATTTAATTTAATAATAAAATAAAACCTTCAAATGCTTTTAAATTTTATTCTGAATTTAATAAACAGATTTTTTTTCGAAATCTAGAATAAAAATTAATTAGTTAGATACTTTATGTAGAATTATTTTTTAATGCAATTAATATGACTCTATGCAATATTTCCCTTTTATACGAGGTTTTTTCACAACCTAGCTCTAAATGGAAATGAGTTCTTAAAGATGAGTTTGGCGCTAAACTTAATTACTTCGCATTTTGGGACAGCTGGAGAAACGACAGAACATTCTCTTTATAGAAAATTCGTCCCGACTGTTAACGCTAATATCACATGGGACAATAAGAAAGAAGTCAGATTCTCATTAGGAAACAAGAGATTGCAGAGTTATAAAATAATAATGAACTCGCTAAAAACATTCTGTCATAGCAATTTCTTTGTTTTGAGTATTTCTTTTAGAGGTTTTTGGAGTCATTCAAGGAAAAATTCTGATTTAATTAAATTTTAACGTTGTTAGAAAGTTTGAATTAATATTTTTACATTCACCTTATTAAAATGGAATGTTCATTTAATTCCCGGTAGGTAAGGTTGAAAAAGTAGATTTGATTTCGAATAACAATGAAATAATTAGTGAAGTAATTGTTTTTCTTTTAGTTGTTCCATTGCTAAAATTTTTTGATCCAATTAGCTGCATCATCCGTAAAATCTATTTTTATAGCAAAATCTATTTTTACCGTAAAATATTATACCGTAATTTTACAGTAATATTTATTTAATTATAGTAATTCAGTGATTTTTCGGTAATTATATTTGCAAAAATTGCTGTACATCAGATTTTATGTTCCGTAACATGTTCTGGTAAAAATGGTTTTTACGGTAAATAGTACCGCAACCTGAGTACCGGTACTTTTCCCTTAATTTGATCTGGAATTTCCTACATTGCACATATTTGCATAACATTTACTTTTTAAAATTTTTTAGCAATTAAATATAAAAGGAAGATTAAAAACATCTAATAATGTGTTCATTAAACACCGTCAATCTAAGCAAGAATTATTATTAATTGCGTTGAACTTAGTATAGTTGTAAATTATGGTTATTTTTCTTCGAATGTAATTCAAGCAATAAGTTAATTTATAAAATACCGAAAATAACAACAATATTTTTTTGAAGAACAATTTACGAAAATGGTGTCAACTAATTTTATAAACCCGTTTATTATATTGAATAACAAGAAAAAAAATTAATGATTGGGGCATGGAAATTTTTCTTAATCGTTTGGTGTATTGTTTTTGCTGTTAACTAAGAGTAGTTTTGAAAGTAGCTTCAAGATTTTTTAATAAGTTTATAAAAAATCAGATAAATAGCATAATAATCAACAAAATATAAATAAGATTTTAAGAACGTTGAAATAAAGACATTTATTTTTGCTGCTTCCAATATATATTTGAGTAAAAAATTGAGCTTTAAGATACATTGTTAATCTAAATTTCAATTACCCGTATAATAGATGCTTAAAATATATTGCAGTATACATATTAATACATAAAAATATTTTGCACTGATAACTTATTTATGGATACAAGTTACTTTAAGACTTAAAATCAGAAATAAACTAATTTATTTTATTTTAATGCAAATACATAAATCATATATTTAATTCTAATAATGATGTATAAAAATTGTAGAGAAAGTCTCGTAACGAAATCATATTTTTAATTTATCAATACGAAGGAATCATATTTTATCTTATTTAAACGAAATCCTTAAAAATTACTTTAAAATATGATATTTGCCATTCGTTTTCTTATTCAGATATTTGAACGAAAAATTCATAACAGAGTTCTCCTATTAATTATTTCTACTACCTTTATTTTTGATAGCAGTAAATGTTGTTGCATGTAGATAATATTATGAATGCAGTAAATTTTTAAATAATTAAATATTTTTTATCTAAAAACTCGGTTTCTAAGAAAAAGTAATGTAAAAATTATATTTGTTTCAGAATTCGAGAAATTTTAAATTAAAAATAATTTTATATTCAGTTCATATTCAATGTTCAAATCAGTCATTATTTAGTTTTATTGAAGAAGAAATTCTTTTAAGATCACAGACTTTATTTACCCAGTTTAATAAGTATTTCAACTGGAAACTAATTATATGGAGGGGGCTGTTTTTGCAAACTGGGGATACGAAAGTGATCTCAAACCACTTTATGAAATTCTGAAACAAAATATTTCATGACTTCTGAAATACTTTAGGAACTTGTGAGAATATACAGTTGATATCTATATCTTATAGAATCAATTTACTATAGTACTCAATTCGAGTACTATAGTGGTGTTTCATTTTTATACTTTTTCAAAATCAATTTCTTTATCTGTAAGATATAATATTTGTATTTTATCTTCACTTTACTGTTCCAAAATATACAGTTTATACACAGAGAAATAAACGTTGGTAAAATTATCGGTAATGACATTTCTGATTGAAAACCCCATAATTCTGGTTAAACAAAATACCGGATATTTAAATAATTTGTATTGTTTTTTCCCGTTATTATTGGAACGGATTATAGGAAATTATGATTTTTAAAATGATTGTTCTTATATTGCCCTCCATTGACTTAAAATATAAAACTGAAAAATAAGCTTAATCAAACAAATAGATTTAATGCAATGCTCCAAAGCTTCGCGATAAAATTACCATATTTTACTGCATTTACCAAATTTTATCACATATTGTTAAATTATAATTTATTGCTAACTTTACTAGAATCATTATCAAAGATCTTCGGTAAGAATTACAAAAATTTTTCCTCAGTGTACAATATATATAACTCTCAATTTTATACCATAGAAAATAATATTACAAAAATATTCCCCATAATATTTTTAGGATTAAAGTTAGTAACCTATAAAACTTTAATCAAAATTAGTAACTAGTAATACAAAATTAGAAACAGGCTTAAATTTCGAAGTGTTAAATGACACTACTATTTTATTCTTATATTAATCTCAAGAATAATGGAGTTTATAAGAAATATTATCTTAGATGTTTCCATAGTTTCATAGCTGTGACAAAGAAAAATTTAGCGGTCATATCTTCTGAATACAGAGTAAAAAGTTCCGGACCAAATTACGGTTAAAAGTACTAGGAGTCAGAGTGCCGGTAGTTTTTACCGTACAATCCATTTTAACTGGAATATGTAACGGAGAAAAAATTCTGCCATACCGTAATTCGTACAATAATTATTACAGCAAAATCAAGGAATCACTCTAATTAAATAAATATTACCGTAAAAATTACTGTATAATATTTTATGGTAACGTGAATTTTATGGACGATGCACCCTAAGTGCTAGTACTTTAGACCATAATTTGCTACCGAACTTTTTGCAGTGTAAGTGAGGGGAAATGAATAAAATAAGCACATCTTTAAATTAATTTCAAATGGCAATTTTTTAATGAATTGGAAGAAAAAACTTGCTTTATTTTGATTAACCTACACACTTTTAAAACCCCCAGTCTCATAATAAAAATCGATTAAAGTATGTTCTTGTGAAACGCAGTTTCCATTTCTGGGTAAGTCAACACATGATATTTTGATAAATGCAGGATATTAAATGTCAGATTGATAAAGTTGGGGGTTAAATATATTCTCTGTATAAACTTTAGAAGGAAAATTTAGACTGAAAGCAAAGCACTCTAGAGTATTGGATTTAAATTTTATGCATTAAAAAATTTCCCAAAAAATTTATTCTTATACAAAAGTGTAATTAATTTAAAAAAAAAACTAAATAGTACTGAAATTGGTTTTTATTTTACAAAAATAATTGATATGTTTAATAAATTAATAAAATTCGAGTATAAAACTCTAATTCGGATTCAGAATATAGAATTTAAAACTGAATTCAGAATTTGATTCACAGATTCTTATAAAATGAATCTTTACATAAAAAAATTTTGGTCAAGGACCTGAAGCATAAATTTTTAAAATAATAAGAATCATGTCCAAATTTGTGCATTTAAAAGAAGAGTCAAAAATATTTATGATCAAATTTTGTTGAATTTACGTTTCCTTAGTAGAAATAAGTAATAGAATTTACTTAAATTCGTAGATTTTTGAATGAATTTTTAGAATTATTTTCTAAACTGACCTTAGTTTCAGGTATTTATGAAAATTGACATCGAACAATTCGTAAAACTTCTAAAAATACTAAAACGTTATACTATTGGAAAAAATAAGTTGCAAATGAAATGTGCAATGTATTTTTTAAATAATGACATCTTTGGTGATAATGTGTGACTTTTTGGAGAAAATTATGAGGATTACAGAGTAAATTTAAAAATTACTTTTGAAATTTTCTCTGAAATATTTCAATTCATTTCGCATTTTCTAAATGGAGATTCAGTTATCCTATCTGGAAAAATGTATGCTCCGTAAGCAGCTCCATCTGTTGACGAACTTTGTAACTAAGTTTGAAATTTCATGAAAAGAAATTTTTTACTTCCTAAACAAATCTCTGTCGTCTTTTTTTTTGTACAATCTGTTGTTTTCTTTTAACGTTTTTTTTAAAAATTTTGGTAATTTTCTGAACACTCTGTTATAAAATCAGATATAGATAAAAGAGTATCATAATGGATAATCATAAAGGTATAAATGGATAATCATAAAGGATAAAAGGATATCATAATGTTGTACATAAATATATGGATAGATGGTATGGAATTAAATTTATAATATAATCAATATTTTAGACATATAGCCGATTTTATAGCTACAAATTTCAAATGCATACAGCTTTATTTAGTCTTTGTATAGAGCTGACTATAGTAAATGATGATTGTGTTATCGTAAGTGAACTATAGATCAATATTAATCATTCTCTCTCAATACTTATTCCTTTTGATATGTCAGATGGTGAATGGCGTCTAAATTGTGATTGATATAAAAGGAAAAGTTAGGTTTTGCTATTACCGAGATTAAGCCACAAGAATACAATCATTACGTAGTTTTCCAACTTAGCAACTATTTTGAAAGTCCAAAGCAACTGAAACTGTTCCATTTATCATTCAAACAATCAATGAAAAAGAAATCAAATTAAATTCTGCTCGTTTAAAGATAAATCATATGAAGTAATTATTTTTGGATAATGCTCATATAACGTAAATTAGAGTGTTTTTCTCTAAATTCAAGGCAGTGCATATTGACATATTTTTTCTCGTGTTATTTCTAATTAAATTATGATTTGTATAGAATTGTTGAGTAATAATTTGAACTAAAGTTTTGTAAAAGAATATTTTGCATCAATTTTTTTTAAAAATAATTCCCTTTAATTATTCTTTTTACTAATTACGCGAAAGACTGCTTACAATAACATCACTTCATATATAAAGTACTTCACCAGCAAATGCCTTGCATTTACAGAAGATGTAATGTTAAAAACATGATATTTTGATTAACAAGACATGTAAACAAGTTAAAAAATTATATTTAGGGGTAAAACTAAAAATCTTGCTCCTAATCGATAGATTGCTATACTGCCCTAATTTTCATTGCCAACTATCACTACTTGTAATACTTGAATAATTGATGCCGGGTGTTCATTTCTCGGGCAGGAACTCTGTGAAAAATTCTAGTTAAAAATCTTGCTGTATAACCTTTTCCGGTTCGCTAATTTCCAATCCAGCTGCCTTCAACGACTCGCTCTCTTTTTCGGGGATTTTCCACTAAATTGCAGCTAGTCGCAAATATAATGCAAGCTCTGATTTAATTAAAAAATTTGTTACCTAACCCCCAAAAAATATCAAGAAACAAGTTTTTTTATTTGAGAAATTGCCAGAAAGGAGAGCGGGTCGTTAAACACCACTGGATTCGAAAATCGCTTCCGGGGACCGTATTCCTCTGTAAATGCATCCATCTAAATACGAGGCAAAAATACAACATCAGAAATTTAAAAACATGAAATGTTTTGTAATATAATGTTGACATGAAAAATTTTTAAACAAATAATTGCTTTTTCCTAAGATTTTAACGTTGATCAGCTATCATGAAGCATAGCGTGAAAAAACTGCAGAATAATAGCAATAAAAACGATGCTTTAATTCAATACTTTCATTTGCAGAAATGCCATGATATCCACTAATGGGAATTTAAAAAATTTTAGTAATTTCTGAAAAAATAAACTTCAATCCTGATTTTTCTTGACTGTTATACAAGAAATGGTTTAGAATGTCAATTTTAGTTCGCACAATACGCATTTTTCTTCAAATAGCAAGTTAAGTAGTTTATTAAAGATTAAGTTTAAAAATGTCCTTCAAAATCTGCAACGTAATTCTGTAATTTTTAACGTGACGTGCTCGCCTGGCTAGCATAAGCATACATCTGCCTTATTTATTTGCTCCTAAAGTAAATTATGATTTGATTTAAACTTTTGATTTCTCCCACTTCTTCATACTAAAATTTATTTCTATGATATAATATAATGAACATTTATATGTTTTACATACACCACTTACCATTTAAAACAAATTACAAAGTAAATATGGATGATGAGTGATATTTTTGATATCTGAACTAAAGCTTTGCTTTTCAATAAATTATCTAGTAAATTATTCTTTTTTTTGTTTATATACTATTAGAATATTTAAAAATGGCTAAATAAGAATTTATTTTACTGTTTTTTACCACAATCAAATAAAACAGTCTATAAAAAAGATGGACTGTCAAACTTTTAACTGTGAAGTAAAAACGCTCATTAAAAGCTTATATCTAATATGGTTAAATAACTAGAATTTTATTGTACCTACTCGGCCCACTCAATGCAGCCACTTAGTTCCTTGCAGTTGGATACATATTATAAGCGAGAATGCTAAACTGTTAATCTCATGGCCGACAGATCGAGCATTCGAGTTCTAGCGTTGGCAGCAAAATATTTCCTCCATTCTCTTCAATGCATGAAGATTTTCCAATGCCCTGCACTTCCATTTTATGAACTATTAAAATACGATACTTTCATTCACACATTGATGGAACACCATAAAGTTTCTTAACACAAAAAAGTACAGTATTTCCAATCTCTTACGATAGGCGGAGCAACCAGATGAACTAATGAAACCACATTCACATTTTGCTTTTGATAAAACACAACTCAACCACAATCTAACTCCAATGCCCATTCCCTAACAAAAGGCCTAGCGTCTATGGACTGTAAAAACCCTTCTTTTACGATTTTGAAATGATGCTACTTGTAAATGGTTAAAAATTCGTATACTTTAGTATTCATGGTTCTTTTAACAGACTAGCTGTAGGCGGATTAGAACCCGGAAGTCCCGCAGTGGGCGGATAGTTAAGACAAGGTTCCCAGCAGATCATCGAAGTCAAGCATCACTGGCTGCGGTCAGTGTGCTGGTGGGTGACTACTTGGATTAGTCTGCGTAGGGACCGAGGGTGTGTGGCATTGATCTTTGTTGAACTGTTCTACCGTAAAGTGCTCGACCTCGGGTGCAGGTCGTTGGGCTACCGAAGCGGGGGTGCCATTCCCTGTGCAGAGGATTAAAACTGTGATGGCATGCCTTCGGATCTTCCTCAGGGATGTTTCCCATACCGTTGCCAATAGCCCATTGGGAAGCTCTAGTGCGACGTAAAGGAACTACAACAACATTAATACAAACCGTAAAGATGAAAAAAATGCTGCCGATAATTTTAATTCCAAAATTTGCAACATTCCAGTGCAGTAGAAATTATCATATATTATCAAAATTATCAAAAATTAAGTAAAAAAATTAAATGAAAAAATTAAATAAATTATCAAAGTTAAATTAAAAAAAACAGAATAAATAAAAATACGATAGAGACACAAAACTGTGAATGCGATAAACCTACTGCATCAACTAAGCATTTTCTATTAGAAGTTGAAAGCTCTACTGTTACTAGACTACGAAGAAGCTTAGGAATATTCAGTTACCGTAGTGAAACGTCATTAATTCTCATGGTTTTCATTTATCATAATTTCATATCATTCATTAAAGTAGATATATTATTAAAACGAAAGAAAAAAAATGAAAACATTTAAAAAATTGACTAAATAAAGATATAAAATTGGAACAGAATTGGGACATTCATTTCTTTGTTGCCACAATGAAACGTCAATAGTTCTAGCTCATATTCTAAGGAATCATAATTTCACACGATTCATGAAAATAGACATATTATTAAAACGAAAGAAAAAAAACGAAAGCATTTAAAAAGTTGATTAAATAAATATATAAAACTGGAACAGAATCGGAACATTCATTGCTTTGGAGCCATGGTGTAAAGTCAATAATTCTAGCTCATGTTTTTAGGAATCATACTTTCATACCATTCATCAAAACAGATATAGTATTAAAACGAAAGGGAAAACCGAAAACATTTAAAAAATTGATTAAATAAAGACATAAAATCTGAACATGTAGTATAAGAAACACATAAAGAAAAGCAAAAGTTCGGTAATAAAGTTCGATATAGGTAAGAGACTTCTAAATCTTATATACCGGCAATGCAATGTGCAAATAATGTTCGTAAATATAGAATACAATTCTCATTTATATTCATATTATATATATATATATATATATATATATATATATATATATATATATATATATATATATATATATATATATATATATATATATATATTCATTCTAAATAAATACAAAAGTTCGTGGACGAAACCTTTCTTTCTATAAAATATGAACCATAAATGCTTCTTGGTTGCGTTTATGGAAAAAGAAATGTTTCTGAAAGGAATAAATGTCTTTTAGACCTATCTCTTTCATTACAGTGTCTAGCATTGCGTTTGTGTGAAATAGTTATTTTTATATCTCGGGAAGAAATGTTGAAAGAAATTCAATAAATCAACAATTATTTTCGTAAGAATTGTCATTTTCTTTCTTATTCGAAGGTTTATGTTCGGGAACAAATATTATATAATTTTATTCCGAGGAACAGTTTTGGATTACTTTCCATGGTTATAAATAAATAAAAAAATGGCTTATCTCTGTTAATGTTAAAGTATTGATATCGATTATTTGGAAAAAAAGTTTTGTAATAGATTATATAGGATGATAGAAATAAAAAACGCTTAATCGTTTTTGGTAAATTTTAAGACATGGGATCAAATTAAGTGAATTTATCAAGTATTATTCAGTAAGTTTTTCAAGCATATTTTTTGGAGGGAGTCGGTATATATAAATGATTCGATAAATCCAAAAACCAGTCCTCTCCTCTTTTTTTCAAAATTGAGATTTTTTAATTTTTAGGTTTGACTGTAGTGAGAATATAAAAAATTCATGTCTTCTTATTTGGTAAAGTACATTTTGTGAAGTGGAATTTTAATTTAGTTCGAAAACATGCCATATCCTGGAGATGACCTGTTCTCGGAATAAACTTGAAAATATAACTTCAGATGACTTCAGTAGTTGCTTATGAAATTGTTCGCAGAACGTAACAACTAGTTATTTAGTTTAGTCTTTTTATTTTATTGATGATTTTTATCACACTATGAGACATTTAGAGTGCAGTACTTTAGATGATGAATGCAAAAAAATAAAGAGGGATAAATTAACTATAAGTTTTAAAGGAGATGACTACAAATAATATGATGCTTGTTTTCAAAAGATGGTGGTCAGAGAATTATAAGAAAAATGAGTCCTATGGAAAATCAAGAAAGATGAAAAAACAGTTTCAAGCATCACATTATAACAATTTCACTTATAAAAGCACTAAATTTGATAAAGTTGAAGCATCATTGGTGGATAATGTAAATTAATATTTACTCAGTAATAAGAAGTACCCTAAAGGTGGCAACATAACCAGTAAGGAAAAGTTGTCGCAAAATCACAAGAAAATTTCAATCGTCAAAAACGTTTTTAAAATATGAAAAACCAAATTAATTTTTGACCATGAAGAAATTTGTAACCGGCCCAGCACTTGTGGTCATAAAGCAAAATATTTCTGAGTCTTCAAAAGTATCAATGAATATACAATCTACGACATAAATAATGTCTTCATTTGATTTCTAAATGATTAGTTATTACTATACTCATTTGTTAAAAATTATGTATTGTGTTAATTTTAAAGTTTTGTCAGAAAATTGATCATTTTTAAGTTATAATTAATTTTCTGAAATTAAACAATTAAGTGATGTTATTATACAATTTCAATAGAGTATTTTGCAACCAGCTATGTTTTAATATCAAATAATAGAATAAACCCAATGCATCAAGGTGATACTTAATTATTCAGTTTTTTTACTGTTCTGTAAAATTAGTTTTGTCGTAGATTACCGGCTTTCAAGCTCATAGATTCTATTAATAAAAAAATAATGTCAAAAGAGCAAAATTTGCTTATGCAAGGAAATATTTAACCTTACACATTTAAGACAGCTTTATATAACTGTTAACCACTCTCCATGATAAATTTGAAGAAATTAAATGGTGGACCAAGAAGTGATAGTCTGTACTTAGCAATCAAAGTAATAAGCTATCTAAGTATGCTTCGAATGCATCACCATATTGTAATACCTATGTACACTGTAAAAAAGTCTGGATCAAATTACGGTATAAATTACCAGTTCTTTGGGCACATGATCCATAAAATCCATTCTCACTGTAAAACAATAAACCGTAATTTTTACAGCAATATTTATTTCATTTGAGTTAATTAGTGATTTTACTTTAATTATTACTGTAAAATTTACTGTATATTTGATTTTTTTTGTTCCGTAACACGTTTAAATATAGATTTTACGACGAAAAGTATCGGCGCCCCAAAAGTGCCGGTACTTTTTACCTTAATTTGATTCAGAATTTTTAATGTACTTATAATGGTTTATCGATACAATTAAACACTTCTTCAAGTTGAGGAAATTGCCATTTTCAATTGTTTAAGGATTGGAATTTCATTAGAGGCTTTAAGCTTATGAAGCTGCATATCAACTAACACAAATGATTTTGAAATTCAACGTAAAATTGGAAGAATAGGAGTAGATTCGAACCCGAGAAACCTGGCTGAAAAAGCGAGTGCACTACCTATCCAATATGAGAGTGATAATAAATAATCAAAAAAAAATATGAAACACTGAATAAATCCCAGATTGCATTAAGAAAGATAAGTGAGGAAGTAGTTTTGTCAAATAGTTTAAAATTTACTTTTTATCAGAAATCACGTGATATCGAAAAAAATGATAGTTCAAAGCAGCGAAATACAGCTCGAAAATATCTGAATAGTTAGAGTTTTACGTGATGAATTCGATTCAAAAATTTAAAAATTTGTAAATAACAATCAACATGCTTCAATTGCTCGAAAACAGGCACCCTTTTTCAAGACTTGCCAGACATGAAATAGAAGAAACGAAAGTGATTTGAAATATGAAATATAAAGTTGCCAACAAAAAATGGAAAAACGAAGGTGAGAAACAAAAACGGAAAAACCGCAGTGACCGAGAGGGGAAAATCAGGAAAAAATGATTTTCCACACACTATGTACTAACGGCGTAAACAAGAGTTATATTTATAGTCGGAGTTTTATTTCTGATTGTAAAGATACCGTAAGCACACAGAATAAAAATACTTCTAAGCTTCCAATGGTACGTTTCCTAAAAAAGTAAAAAAGAAAATGAGTTTGCAATGAATTATTTTTTAAGGATTTTATTTGTCTTCTTCCTTTAAAATCAGGAAAATAAGCTCGTGCATAACATTAACGAAAATTAAAGTTTTTATTTTTGTTTATAACTAATTTTTTGTTAATACTTTTTGTACATAACTTCCTTTTAAACTTAGGTTAAAATAAAAAAGTAGAATAGTAACATTCGCAAGAAGCTTTTGTTTAACTATAATATTTATTTCCTTCAATATTTTTTAAAGTAACTTAGAGGCACAAAGTAACAGAGAAAAACATCCTGATAAATTCTTTTCCCTTAAACTATTGGCTTTCACTTTTAACGTCACTCTATTGAAAGTTTTAAACAGCTTTTTCTACACTCAATTTCCTCTTCTTCGTACAAAAGTAAACAATTACACTATTTTTTCGGGAAAGATGGTACCGAGTTTTATTGAAAAAAGAAAGGTTTGGCTTAAAAAAATGAATAACCTTTCTCTATTGAGTACGAACCGTTTACATTGAAAGTTAGATTTTTTCAACCTTTATTTTACCTAAGCTGTTTAAACTTTTGAACTATGTTTGCTAAAGAAGATGATACTGTCAGCTGAATCTATTTAAATTGAGGGTTTTTTTCCGGTAAAGTTTTATTAATCTTGAGATAAATTCAATCACCTTGAATTATAAAGTATTCGGAAGTTAAAGTTCGCTCTTATTATAACAATATCACAAATAAAAAACCAAAATAAGTATTGAAAAACGGCATTTATTTAATATACTAAAATGGAGAAAATATTTTTTTATCATTCGAATATCAGTTTATAACAAAAGTTTTTAGTTTTAGATTTAAAAAAAATATTTCATAATTCTTTAGTTAACTTTTTTAAATTACTTTTTTATTTTTATATTTATTAATTATTTTTGTTTTGTGCATAATAGTTTGTCAGCGGACAAAGATTCGATTGCTCATAAATTGATGATATAAATTCTGCCTTTGTAGGGTCAGTGCAAGGTTGATGCTTGCATTGAAACTAATTTTTAAATTTTCTTTGAATGATTTACAGAGCTTTCTAAACAGAGAGCAGTAAGTTATTCATTCTCATGCCCTTCGTCTTTTCTTTGTTTTAATTTCAAACAGGCGATGATTTTGGGGCACCCTTTGCCATTAATACTTATATGAGAGCCGCGATGGCTCAGGGGAAAGACCGTTCGCCTTCCAATGAGCTGAACTGGGGTTCGATCCCGGCGATGACTGGTCGATATGAATTCCGCATTCGGCATACACCGACCACAGTGCTGACGTGATATATCCTCAGTGGTGTACGAATCATGGGTTAGAGTCACTTTGCTATCAGGCTAACTGTGGGAGGTTCTCGTGGTCTTCCTCTACATGCAACGCAAATGCGGGTTAGTTCCATCAAAGAAATCCTCAACGAAGGCAAATTTCTCCCAATATTTGATCCAGGAGTTCCCTTGTCATCCGAATTGGGTTCAAAATTGCAAGGATACGGAGTTGACCATTAGTAGTCGTAAACCCAAAAATTGGCTCGGCTGTTCAACAACGGTTATATAATACAATAATTACATGAAGGAAAAAGAACTAATATGTTTTAAAAACTAATTCTTCGTTTTTTTTTATATTAATATTTCTCTAAAAATCCCTTCTTCTATAAGCTATATTTATATTTACATAAATACTTCAAAATCAAAGAATAAGTATTCATTCTGGAAGGGGTCAGGCGACCATTCATTTAGAAGTTTACAGTAATTTGTTGTAAACAGTAATTGACATTTAAAACCGAATTTTTCTGAATAATTTTTCTAATTTTATAGCAAAATTTATAGAATTTTCTTATTTTAAATAAATTTACACTCGATAAAGCTATCCGTTAAATATTATCAAGGCCATGTTACATCATTTTCGTGTGATTTTATCAAAGGCATTTTTTAATATAAAATTAAATATTATAAAATTAAATATTATAAAATTGAATATTGTAAAATTAAATATTATAAAATTAAATATTATAAAATTATATATTATAAAATTGAATATTATAAAATTAAATATTATAAAATTATATATTATAAAATTAAATATTATAAAATTTAATATTATGATATTAAATATTATGATATTAAATATTATAAAATTTAATAATATATTATAAAATGTAATAATTTTTTTTTTCAAAATTAAGAACATTTCATATTGAATATGGTTGGTAACGTTAGGAGGCTAATTATTTTTGCCAATTTATTTTATCATCAAATTAGGAAATTTATAATTTTGTACAAGTTAATGTAATTAATACTCTTCCTACTACCCATACCTAGATATTGAAATAATAATTAGAAAATATTGCAAAAAATAAAAATGAATGCCATTTATCTAATGAAAAAAGAAACATCGAGACTAAAGAGTTTCCATGGATAAGAGGTAGTTTTTCCATTTTTTTAAAATCTAGTATCCTCTAAATACAAGAGTGTAAAGTAAATAAAAATATTAGGGGGACCGGATAGCAATGTCGTCTCGGTGCATTAAAACCAATGTACAGAGAATAGTTTGACATAAATACCAATTCATTTTTTTCGATCCATTTAGAAGGACTTTTGATTCGGCATGGAAAAGTTGTAGCTAACGAAGGTGAGTACATAATTGATAAAAAAATAATCTTGATAACAAATATCAAATGCACCAAAGCGACATTACTTTCCGGTTCTCCAAATATTATGAGCCTATGCGTTTCAAGAATGATAACAAAATTACAGAATTTTTCAACCAATTTCTAATGTTAGGAAATTCTTGGTTGTACGGGGCGTGGATATTGGTTATAGAAGGAATAAATTAGTTTATTAATATTTAGTTTTAATTTAATTGCTCCTGATATGATTTTACTAAATCAGATACTATCACAGTTTTGTACAACTCTCAAAAAGTTAGACTGGATAATGTTTTTATGGTTGGGTAACCAGATCTTTCATTGCAACAACAAAGCAAAAAGCAACTAGCAATTGACAAGTGATCTGCTCATAAATTTTGTCAAAACAAACAATCATTGTTAAAATGGCTTGTACTTAATCTATTAAAAATAAACGTGAAATTAAAATCTCACAAAAGTAATGATTCATCAAATTTTAATTCATTTTTATGCGTTAATCATTAGTGCGGAAACTGGGATAAAAAAAATTAAACTAGCTTGATTACTTATTGAAATTTCACTCAACTTCATTCCCATAAAAAGGGACTTTGAGGATTTCAATACACTAGAGGAAAAAAGTATGAACAAAACTACAAAAAATGGTAAAGTTTTCCGTGTTTCTGACTTTATGGAAACACCAGAAAGCTTGGTAATTTTTTAAGAGTGTTTTGGAAAAGAATTTAGTAAAATTAAAAAAATTTGGTTTTCCGGTGTGTGATAAAATTTCGTAATTTCCTCATGATACCTTAGAGCATGGCATAAAAGCATTCATTCAGTAAAGTTTAATTTTCTGTTTTATATTTTTTACTAAATCTGTCTATAGTTTTAAACACCAGAATTTCCTGTAATCTGTTATCATATCAACAGAAAAATTACCAAATGAATGGTTTAAATAACATAATTAAATATCATTAAATATCATCATTTTGGTTTTATTACTCGGAGTTATTTTTTTAAGGAAATTTCATTACCATATACAGTAATTTTACCAGAATTGTTTTCTCCGTGTATTTCCGACCTCATTATGAGCCGTTAGGTTTTGATATTTTTTTGTAATTTTATCAAATTCAAATGTTAATTTGAGACGCTTACTACTAATTTCCTTTGCATTCCTCTTCACCAGGATTCTAAAAACTATTCTATACACTATATATCCTAAACAAGTTATATCGTATGCAAGGAAAAATATATATTATATGGGAGAGTTGGGTAGCTCCGCCCACTTCAGGAGTATTGCTTATATTTCTGTATAATATTGAGTAATAATCAATATTTCTGTATGTTTCTATTGTTTTACCATCTAATTAAATAATGCAAAAAGAATAAACCAAAAAAAGAATAGTTTAACTTAAAAAAATATAAATTTAAAAAAACATGTTTTTCAGCTCTTTTCAAAATGTGTCGGGTAGCCCCGCCCAGTTACAAAAATTATGTTTTTTGACTGTTTTTTCAGGTGTAAATGAAAATGACCAATGTATTGACAATAGATAAACCTCATTTATCATTTTTATCACAAAATTATTTTATTTATTACATATTTATATACTTTTAGTGAATTCTATCATTTAATAACAACAAATGTCATACTTTTTATCATTATTAATGTATATTTATATTTTATAATATTAATATAAATTTATATTAAATATTTAACGAAAATAATTTAATTTAAGTAATAATAATTAATAACAATAGTTTTTTTCAATATAAAGTTATTTGGTTGATCTCTTCTTATAAACTTAATATAAAATACTTCTTAGAAAATTGCAAATTTACTTCGTATTTTGATTACTTTCAAATGCTTCTGTAGACTGATTCGTTCGCAAATAAGTGAAAATAAATAAGTAAGCGAATTGCTTATCATAATATTTATGATTTCTTGATATTAAATTTAATTTGGATATATCAACTACATTTTAAAAATATTTATTTTGCATTTTTAAATATATAAATTTATGTTTCATATAATATTAAAGCATATATTTGTTGTTAAAAATTCATATAACATTCAAATTTGAAGCAATAAAATAATAATCTTTGCAACCGTACATTTATCGACGAAATAAAATTGGGCGGTGATACCCGACATTCATGTGAGCGGGGCTACCCGAAATTCAATTTTTTTGTAAATTTGTAATTACTCGAACAATTTTTCACGGATAAACTTCTTTCTTTGTGCAAATTAAACTTAAGACTACATACTTTAATGCTATATGTATAGAAAAAATAATTTTTTTTAGTATTTAAATGAAGTTTAATCGAAACATTCAACCAATTTTTCTTAATTTCATGACTACTGTATTCAACATATTTTCAAAACTATTGTTTACCATGTTAAGAGCTGCATAAATACTTGAAACTTTGAAAATAATCTTTTTTTAATATAACAATTAATGTTCGGTGGCCCATTGACTTGAAAAAATATTCTATACATATGAAATTGGCTGTGGGCGGGGGTACCCGCTGGGCGGGGCTACCCGACTCTCCCCTAATTATTATTTCTAGCTCAGTTGCATTAAAAACCTTTTAAGTACTAAGTAACAAATAAGATAATAAATTTATAATTTCAATTAAGAAATAACTAATAAATAAACAAACGAATTTTTCTAAAATGCTTAAATGTAATAATTAATAGTTATACTCATTCGCATTTAGTATTAATGATTTGCCATTGTATTTAGTTGCTAATCAATAACAATGGTTAAGACCCATGCTGCCATATGACTGCAAAAGCTTTTAAAAGAACAGTAAGAATATCTAAAATATTAATGAATTTTTTTAATCTTACTTTTATTGTTAAATACAAACGGATATAAATAGATGATTATTTGATGAAAAACTTTATTTGTTTTTCCAAATAAGTTAATACAATCTGTAGCTGCAGAGGCTATTAAAGTAACGCAATTTTTCTCATAAAAGACCGCTCATAAAGCGTCTAGGAAGAACGCTACATATACAAAACATACCCACCCTATTGGGTATTGCATTAAATAAAGAAATATTTCTGTAACATATTTGTCACGCGAACCACCCATTAGAGCACTAACACGAGCAACGTCAATTGGGGTCAATTAGACCCAGTGCCAACCTACTCCCGGAATGCAATGAACGGAATGTTTTTCCCAGAAAGTTGCTCAACACAAGTTATTGTGGAATGTCGTTGTGGTGAAGAAGTAATGGTTTATAGTTTATTAGTATAAATATGAATATAAAATAGTTGAATAAAAAAATTATGTTTATATTTTCAGATCTAAACTAACGCTCCTTTATTTACTTGATTCCGATAGAAAAATTGAACTTTATATGGAATATTCAAATTAGAAGCTATTTTTATTTAACAATTATTAAATCTTTTTTTTTCAGTAATTTTATTCTTAAGTTATGTTAAACGATAATTCCTCCGTACAACGAAAAAAATAGTATTTCACGGAAGTCTTGTACTTACGCTGTTTTTTCAATTGCATGACAAAAGAATTATGGTTATTATAACGAAACACTTTGTTGTCAAGTTTTGTAGGATAGGGTTATATAGGATATTTTTGAAAAAAAAATGAGATGTTTAGAGAAAAACCTAATTTTCGTTTTATTTAATTTATTTCTATTCATTGCAGATTTATTTCCAATTATTTTGCCAAGTCTCTAAATTTCATTGATCTTAATTTATTATTCAATTTCGTAGATCTGGACCAAGATGTTTTGAGTATTTTCGAAGTGGGAAAGGGGACTAGGGAGGAGGAGTGTCAGAGATAATCGTAGGCCTTTGGCAAGGATATCATTGTCAGTCGTACGCATTTCACGAGATTGAGATACCGCGTGGCCGTAAGTGAATTAACATTGACGCCTTGACGTTGTTCGATACCCAGGTGATTAGTTTATAGAATTAAGGTGAATCGAGAATCAAGGCAAAGTATTGTAGTGCTACTATCTGTTGAAAAGTGAAATGGTTGCGTATTCGTTGTCCATATTCATCAACGTGGAGAAATGCGCAGGGGATGATCGTTGTCTCTCGGAAGGGATCAAAGCAAGGATCTCTGGGGCTATAATAGGATACTCTAACCAATGTGGAAAAAGGTTTAAAAAGGGTTACATTGCTGAAACTCAAGCATTTTTAGTGGTTTTTTTTCCTCATGGTCATTTATTTTCAGCGAATGAATAATTTTATAAAATATACAACGTAATATATAACGTAAGAACTTAAAATATTTCATTTAGGTGAATAATGACTTTTCAACACATTGCTGGATAACCTGTTCGACAATTAACTTTGCTCAAACTAAAGCAATTACATGGTGATTTTTTTTATTTATTTTAAAAGTCATATATTTCCAGCTAATGTTCATTGTTTAAAATAAACGAAATAATACTAGAACTTAAGATTCGCATTTGAATTTGGTGAACAATAACAGATTAATCATCTTGAAAATCTCATTGCTCATCTTTTCATCTTGTTAGACCATACACTGCTCGATTAATTTTGCTCAAACTAAAGCAATTGTACTGAAAATATTTTTTTATCCCAAAGGTCATTCCTGTAATAAATCATACAAAATATAACTAGATCCTGAGTTTTTGATTTGATTTTGGTGAATAATGATGACAGATTATCATATTGCAAGGCAATATCAGAATACTCATAGCACGAGTAACTTTGCTCAAACAAAAGCAATTGTACTTCAAGTTTATTTTGATCTACAAGCTAGTTTGTTACACTTTTCACCAGCTAACTTTAAGGCATTTAACAATTTTTTAAAGTGAAAAAAAATTAAAATTACGAATACAAAAAAAATAAGATACTTGATTTTATCACATCTTTGTTTCCAGTGATTTTTGCTGCTGTTATTTTCATCAGGATATGATGAGAAACGTGTTTGTATACTTTTAGCGCACAAAAACTTATTACCTATACAATACTAATTTTCTGATATATCAAACTAAGCATACACTGTGGAATTAGGAATTTTATAGTCGATGACACAATACATTGTGTCTAGACACATTAAATATACGAATAAATGTTTAGCCATGTCTTTTTTGATGTAAAAGTTAATTTTTTTAATGAAAATTTTCTCTAAATTGTATTTCAAAAGAATAAAAGTTGAGGCTGAATTTAAAAGCAAACTTTGTTCTTTCTTCAAGTTATCTTCGCTTGAATTTAAATTTGTTTTTCTCTACAAACTCAACATCTTTGCAAAGAAACAGTTTCACAGGGTGTTTTTTCACATTTTTAAATATTTATGTGATAAGATAAAAATGTTATTTCATTATGTTTTTTGAGACAATATTTGTCAAAGATATGGTATTAGATTTATCAATTCTACATATTAATCATTCCTAACAGCTCAGTTCAAAAATGTACAAGTAAATTAATTAACATGTTAGTAAAGAAAAAATACTTGTAAAGATGCTTGAAATGTTTTTACTAAATATAAGCACACAAAGTTTTAATCATATTCATAAAAATTAAGCTTTGTGAAACAAATTATAATGTCTGATTATCCAAACTGTTAAAAATTCTGTATCAAATTACGGCATAAATTACTTGAATTTTAAAAGTGTAAGTTGAATTTTAAAACAAATTTTGATTTTGCTTCTATTTATCTTCGTTTGAATTTAATTTTGTTTTTTCTATAACCTTAGTATCTTTGTAAGGAAACAGTTTTACAGAGAGTTTTTCCCATTTTAATTATTTATATATTTTGAGAAAAATGCTATTTTATTATGAGTTTTGAGACCATATTTGATAAAAATGTGTTATGATATTTATAACTTATTAACTATACTTGTTAATCGTACCCATCATCTCAGTCCCAAAAAGTATCTGACTCATGTGAAATAATAAACATGTTAGTAAAAAAATTATATGTTTTAAAGATGTTTTACGAAATTATATGTGCTTGAATTTTTTTTAAATCTCATGTAGGCTCATAAAAATAGTTTTTAATCATACTCATAAAAACTAAACTGTTCTAATACAAATTATAATGTTTGATTATTCATACTGTGGAAAATTCAGGATCAAATTGATGACACTTTAGGTACATCTTCCATTTGATCATGAATCAATTCTTACCGTAAAATATTATAACGAAATTTTTGCGCTAATATTTATTTAATTAAAGGGTTTTGTTAATTTTACGGTAATTATTACTGTAAAAATTACGATATATCATATTTTTTGTTCCATAGCATATTCCAGTAAAAATGGAATTTACTGAAAAATGTACCAGTATCCAGAGTGCAAGTATTTTTTACCGCAATTTGATCCAGAATTTCTTACAGGGTAAATTCTATCTAAATGAATTATTAAATTTTAATTTGTTATTTTGGCACTTATGAACTTTTCAATCTGAATGAACACTGCCCGGCAGTGAAAATAAGTATGTATATGCATATATTATTTTTATAGATTCTTTTTAATAAACTAACGGAAGTGTACAGATTTTTTAATGCTTAACATTTATTTGGAAACAATACACGATATTTTATATGAAGAATAAAATGTTTTGAAAAATCAATATTATAAATAATCCTTCAATACTGGATAGTATAATTTTTTTTTAAAGTATTTAAATGGTTTTTTTCTGAAATTTAGTTTTTAAAAGCTAGTTTTATTTACAACTTTAAATTATTATCTCAGAGTACGTTAAAAATTTTCGCAAATGTTTTCAACATACTGTAAAAATTTCTGGAACGAATTACGGTAAAAAACACTGGCACTGATGGTGCCAGTACTTTTTTACCGTAAAATCTGTTTCTTGTAAAGTTTTACGGAACAAAAACAATCTGATATACCATAATTTTTACAGTAATATTCACTGCAAAATCCCTGCAATGATATAATTATTACTGTAAAAATTACGGTATCATAATTTATGGTAAAAATGCATTTTACATTAAAACAGATTTTATAGATAATGCATCCAAAGCATATACATAATCCATATTATGTTTCTTGAGGATTAAATCAAATATTTTGTTTAAAATATTAAATCGAACATTTAAACAGTAAAAAATGATGTTGTTTTGGAAATATTTAACCTATATTGTCTCTCAAGAGACGAAACATGCTAGCTGTATGCGAACAAAAGCGTAATGATGCCATTTTTCATAACTTTAAATATGACATTATGTATATTGGTGCAATTTAACTTACTCAAGCATCTTTCAAGTTATAAACCAACATCTATGTGCTTTCATTATTCATAACAGCTTACTACTTTAAGCATGCATATTCTTAGTTATAAACTCTCCATCTAGGAATATTGTATTTTGATATGAGAAGATTTTATCCAGGGTTTTATGCAACTTAAAAAAGCTTGTTTCTTCCTTTGGGCCCTGAAAAAAGACGTCATGGGGAGATGATAAATTGATCTGTCCCGGAGCGTTCGAGTTTTTAGACCAATAAAGTGAAAGATGCTCCTGGAATTTTAAATCATGATGAGTTTTTCTCTACGGGAAGTATATAATGCAATATGAATATTGTTGGAGAACTGAATAAGAGCCACTTCATATGCTGCAAAGCAAGTCATAAACAACGCTGTAAATTGCTTTGAAGTGTTTCTGAAAATAGGTAATTCTTAAAAGCAATAAAATTGCAATGTTAAGAAAATGTCTCTGAATAGCAACTGATGAATTGTTTATTGGTTATTAATGGTTTATGTGAAATTTATGAATCGAGTTTATTCCAAAATCTTTTACAGTGCTTTATATAGGAGATACCTCATGTAATACCACCAATCACGCTAAATTTTTATGAGCAAAATGACTTTCAGGTAAAGTTTTAAGTGTATGGAATTTGTTTATTTGTTTATGGGAGTATAAACTTTAAAATAAACGAGTTATAGATGAAAAAATTAAAAACACTCAACAAATTTCTGTAAAATAATTGATAAATTTTTTATTGATTAATAATGGTTTAGTGAAAGTCATGAATCGAATTTATCGCAGAATCTTTTACAGTGGCTTTCATAGGAGGCACCTTATGTATAACTTGCCAACCGTGCCAAATCTTTATATGCAAAAAGACTTTCAGGTAAACTGTTAAGGTATGAAATTATTTGCCGGTTATAAAAAGCTTAACTTTTAAAATAATGAGTTTAGATGAAAAAAATTTAAATATTCAACAAGTTCCTGTATATTAACTGGTAAATTGTTTATGGGTTATTAATGGTTTATGTGGTGTTTGAGAACTGATTTTATTTACAATCTTTCCTAATGACTTTTTGCTGCATTTTCTGGTGAGAAATGGGCAATCAGGTGTTGGCTCTTTTCGGAGGAGCATACAAAAACTGCTAACTGCACCTCACTGCTAAGCGTTAAGTGTTCGATTCCTTCAAACATTTTAATTTTTTTGGATGTCTTTTATATTTCTGTGATTCGAACCAAGTAAGTCTATTTTTATTTTTTAAATAAACAATTACCTTCCGACGTATACAGCATGTCGTTATAGATTGGGTAAAGAAAGGCATCTTGACGTGCATGACACGTCTTTCCAAATATTATTCGCTATTCAAGGGCGCCGGCAGCGGGGTGCAAGGGGGTGCACTTGCACCCCCCTGGCTTTATTTAAACAATTAAAGAATATAAAAAAATTTTATTAAAAGTATTTTTATTCGAAAGCAAATAGTTAAGCGATTATTGATTCATAACAATTAAAAATTGTTTAATCAAACAAGAATTGTAATCGTCTTGTTAGCTGTCCAAATCTTTTTATAACATTTTCAATGAATTCTGAGTCATCTTTGATTCTTTTCTTATGCACACTGAGCAAGCGCAAACTACTTAATCTGTCGTGAGACATTGCAGTACCGATTCCATGTTTTCTTGCGTCGCATTGTACTAAAAGTACGTTCAATAGTACACGTAGTAGCTTGAAGAGTTAGGCCAATTTTGATTGCCTCCGCTACAGTTGGATAAAACGGTGTGGCCTCAATATCTAAATCGATGTATTTGAGGGATTCATAAGAATTTTCTCTAATCCTCCACATTTCGGATCACGTAAATTCGTAATTTCTTTAAAATATCTTGTTAACAATGAAGAAATGTACAGGTATAGGACAAAATAATAGGAACATCTGTGAAAGAATGGAGTCGTTCTCGACCGTCCAATGCTACACGTGCCCGCCGCAAAATGTGACGCCTAGTGGTGATGAAAGACAAGGTATCTGTCTAGCATTTGGCAGTGTGATATTTGCAGGAGAAAAATCTATTTCTAGCAAAACGAGATTATGTCCGACCTCTCTGACCTTAAAAGAGGCATGATAATCGGAGATCGCCTGGCTGGAGCGCCCGTGTTCAGAACAGCGAACCTTGTAGGTGTTTCAAGGACCACTGAATCAAGGTCTCTGTCGGCATACACAAAATTGGGTAAGGTGTCTTCGGCGAGGCACAACAGCGGTAGGAAGTCGAAGTTGTCAGACCGTGATACACGGGTGTTGAAGAGGATAGTCGCTCGAAAAAGCAAGACTACACTGCCGGTGATAACATTCGAGATGAATACCCACCTTCAGAACCCTGCATCCATGAAAATTATTCAACGGGAGTTGCATGCTGCTAACATTCATGGCAGAGTAGCTATTCCAAAACCGTTAGTTTCAGCGCGGAATGCTTTGAAGAGCGACAATGGTGCCAAGACCACCTAAAATGGACACAACTGCAATGGGAACAAGTCATCTGTTCTGATGAATCCTCTTTTGCACTATTCCAAACCACTTGACGTGTGTTCGTGTGACGAACGCCGGCAGAAGCATTTCATGTTGAATGCCTGGTTCCAACCGTGAAACATGGAGGTGGTTCAGTGATGGTGTGGGGCGCTATATCTGCCCGTGTATTGGGGCCTCTCGTTGTCTTAAGGGGGTGGTCAAAGGGGACCATTACCGAGGCATTCTTGCAGATCATCTTCACCCTATGCTTCATACTCTCTTTCCGGGAGAACGTCCTGTATTCCAAGATGACAACGCCCCTGTTCACACGTCTCACTGTGTTCAAACATGGTTAAATGAGCGTAATTATGAAGTGGACCATCTAACGTGGTGTCCTCAGTCCCCTGATCTCAATATCATTGAACCTTTGTGGGGTTTTTGGAGAAAAAAGTCCGTGCTCGGTTTCCTCCTCCACGCACACTCTCTGAACTCGAGACAGCCCTGCAAGAGGAATGGCTGCAAATTCCAATGAACTTTGTTCAAGATCTTCATTTGTCAATCTCACGTCGAATGCAAGCTGTCATTCAGGCCAAAGTGGCCCAACTCCTTATTAATAAAATATTTTCATTTTTTCACAGGTGTTCCTATTATTTTGTCTATACCTGAATCTTGAAAAAATTAATAAATGAAAGTATATGTAATAACGAAAAAAACGTAATAACAGAATATTTGAAAAAAAAAATGGGAGGGAGTTAGTTTGTTAGACGGTTGCACCCCCTTTTATATTATTCTGCCGGCGTTCTTGTCGCTATTAATTCAAATCTTTTTATGGAAAGAGACATCGACTTTAAGTGTTTAAATGTGAAATTTTTCTTCGTCTTTTTCTTGGTTATGAAAATATAAATGTTAAATACTATATGTTTTAAAGAAAAAGTTTAAAAACGTTAAACAAGATTCCACCAAGGGAGCGATCAAAAATTCCTTAAATAGAATTGGTTAGCCTGTTACTTTATAATTAGGGGAGAATGGAGTTACTTGCCATAATTTTTAATTATTCTATTTTCTAAAATAGTTACACAGGCTTTTATCAATACAGGGGATAATTAACTACTTCAGTGTAAACTAAGAATGAAAAAAATATTTAAAATTTCTTTTCGAATTCATAAAATTTTTTTATAAATCTTTTCTAACTATGCCTGCCTTATATGAGAGGTGAGATGGCATAAGAACCGGGTTGAGTTGTCGGAGCTTGGTGTTTTAAAAGGAACTGAGAAAATAAGCACAAGTTGCTAGTTTTTTGAATTTAACTTCAAATTAAAAATATAAAAAAAACAAATAAAATTATTAGCAAGCTTTTGCTTTTCTTCTTTTCAATAAATGACAACCCTGATTCTTTTCTTACTTACGAAGATGCGCAAAAGGATACTATTTTTTAATCATTTTAAATTTTAGAGCATTTCTGATAAAATATCCCTGTTATTTTATTCCACTTCAAATGCATTTTTCGTTGTGGTAACCTTTTTCTCTCAATTAACTTGCCTTCAAACGAATGTCTTAACAAAGACTAAATTAAAGAAAAAAAACATCATAAAAAATTTCGGATCAAATTATGGTATATAGTATATCGTATTGTATATGGCATATTTTATTGATGAAGCACTTTGGGAGCTTCATCCATAAAATATTATACTTATTCCTTGGTTTTCTCAAAAAATATATTTCAAATTTTTAATGAACTAGAATGAATTAGTTGCAGAAATTATAAAAGTGGATAGGAACTACATGTAAAGGAAATTGTTACACGAAAAAAGAAATATGATAAAATTACCTTATTATTTAGTAATGATAGTTCTAAAATATGGTAATGACATTTCTGAAGAATACTATTAAAAACAAAGCATATTTAAGCCATTGATTCGATAATTTTTCTACTTAAATGATAACGGTTCACCGGAACTTAATACCAAGTTTATTAAAAAATATTAAAATGCAGAGTAAATCTAACCAAATATATGGGTCTTATGCCACGCTCTAGGGTTTCAAGATAAAATTTTACAACTTACAAAACAAAATATACTAAAAAGGAAACAAAAATAAGAAGCAAACAAACAAAATTACCACATTTACAAAATTTTTATCACATATTATAAAACCGTCATTTTATTGTTATCTTGGCCATTTTTATCCCTGAGTGTATCATTATTTCCTTCAAGTCAACATTTCGAAACTATTTTTACCTCTATAAACACTTATGATGATCTGAAACAAAGCAGATTTTATTTTAATTAAAAATTTAAATTTTACAAAAAATAGTTCTGATATAAAAACTTTTATGGAGAAAAAGTACAATTGATTTTAAATGAATTATATTTTGTATTTCAGATTTTTACTAATAGTTTATTTAAGCACAATGCAATTCATTAAATCTAAATGCTTTTAAATTTAATTAAAACTAACTTCAATAATATTATTTTCTTATAAAACTGAAGGGAAAATTTTTTCTTAATGTTTTTGATTTAAATAATGTCAATTAAAATTTTCCGAAAATTTATCAGATCTGAAAAGCGATTGGTTTTAATTGAGTTACATGCGAATATTTTAAGGAATTTCTTTACATTTTATTTTATCAAGATTCAAATAATTTTATTGAAAATATTTATGAATAATGTATGTAAAGTAATTTCATAACAAATCACTTAAAAATAAAAATGTAATATGATGCAATATTTATGTTGCATTACTAGATTTTAAGATTATAGTGTCTAGACAAGTAAATAACAGTTATTTAATATTGCAATATATACATAAAATATAATTGCTTGCAACTTTTCAATTGGTTAAATATGAATAAATTTAGTAAAAGAATAAGGGCTATGATCAACTGAAGACATGATTTAACACACTTATTCTCAAAATTATTTTAGATTTTCTCTCTATTATAATATTTAATTAGTCATGCAATTATAAATATTTGATTAGTCATGCAGCTTAATTTTTAAAATATATGCGTAAAATCAAATAAACGTTCAAAGAAAAATAGTATTTTAGTAGTTTCAGAGGTATTTAATGTTCTACAACATCAAATGTAATAACACTTTTGAAGCTTGCGGCCATGTCAGTTTAAAGAATTATATTTTTATAAAGGTGCCATAGAAAATTACAAACGTAATTCTTTTTCATTTTGAAGGCTATTTTCTATTCAAGAATTGTTCTTAGTAATTATTAGAATATGGAGCAGCATGGAATAAGCAAGTATTAAGATTTAAAAAAAGTCAAACTGATTAGGATTAGGATTAGCAATTAGGATTAGGAAAATTTTAAATATTGTCGTTTTAAATTTTGTAGGCTAAAAATGTTTAAAAATTAGTGCAACTTGCAATTTAAAACTTTTTCGACTTTTAGTAAATTAAATAATTATATAACTATGATAATGGAACCCTAATTATGAGCATTGTTCTGTTCTAATGTTGTTTCCATAAGTAAACCCTAAAATACTGCTAAGTGTTTCATTTGCTTTAATGCTACACAGTCAGAAACTCTAAAGCACGTTTAACACGTTGAAACCAATTGTAGTAAAATTATCGTACGGTGATGAAATTTATGGTTAAAAGAAATCATAATTCTGGTTGATAAACCAAAGCATACGTTATTTGAACCATTTATTTAGTATTTTTTCCCTTTATCCTGGATGTTCTTTTTACCACGAACTTAATAAAAAAATACAAGACTGAAAAGTAAAGTTTACCTAATCAATAGTTTTTATGCCATGCTCTATGGTATCATGATAATCCCACCCCATATTTTATCATATTTATCAAATTTTATCACACAATATATACTATATTTCTCTGTTATTTTTTACTATTATGAAAGCGCTTCGGTCAGAATTACCGACCTTTTCGTGTTATTATAGAGCAAGGAACTCTGTGCATTTTACCATGTTATGGTAGTTTTGACCATACTGTTTTTCTCAGTGCTCAAATCTCAATATGGTACTAAGATGAATCATATTATAACACTTATGAATCACTTTAGAATGAAAACATGAATCACTTTAGCATTTTATTAGGGCTGTAGAAATTGCACTCGGTATTATGACTCCAAATGCCGTTTTTCCGGCATGATGTTTTCATTTTTGATTGATTGGCTGATATTTTTTCGAGAAAAGATTCTTTCATATTGATATTGTTAAATTATGCGAACATGTGAAAATTATTTTATTTCCTTTCAAATTCACATAGATTTTTCCCCTAAGATGAAATATATACAGAAATACGAGTGAAGAAAAAATAACTGACTTTGCTGTAATATATAGAATATAGATTGTTTGCAATGCTAAAAAAATAATATAGTTCAGCTTGGCAAAATATCGGTTCTAGCTTTAGGCTTATAAATATATTTTGTTTTTTCCTTCAAAATTCGATTTTGATAAAATTTGAAATATGTCAGGAGAAACAATACCATTTTTTTTATTTCATTTGCCTTTCAAATAAGAATTTAAATTTTTTTTTAAAATTCAACACACGTTGAGAATTTTCGTAACAAATTACTTTCGTAAAAATATCTTCTGAAAATAAGTATCTTTTATTTCCAGATAAATGCCAAAATATCGGTTTTTACACTTCTTTAGTTACCTAATTCAATTTTCCTTTCTCATTCCTTTCCTGATTCAATCATAAAGTAAATTTTGAAAAGAATTTCTGCAAAACCATCGCAATTTGCTTTTTTTTAATTTTATTTTTTAAAAGTATGAAAGAAGAATCAATAAATAGGGAAAACTAAGCTAAAAATAATGCTTTGTTCCATGCATTCTGGTAAAGCGAGATACGAAGCGTAAAAAAGATATAATTGTAAATTTTTGCCACATTAGCAAAAATCTATATAGACTACATTTAGAATTCTCTGAAGAATTTCGTCTTATTTTTAATTAAAATTTAGTGAAATGATTCGTAATATTCATGCAAACTTCTTCCTATTTTAATTATTTTTTGGTATTTAACTTCGGAGTTATTAATGTCTGTTTGATTTAGATTTTTCAGCTAAAAAATTTTTTTAAATAAAAGAAAAAGTAAAAATTTTTTGATTGCTGCCTTGCATTTTAAAATGCTGAATAGAATTGTTTTATCAACATTTTGACGTCATTAATAAATGAGGCTTAAATAAAATACGTTGCTTTTATTTTATTTAAGATGTTGCAGAATTTTTAGAAAATGAAATCATTCATGTGAATTGCATTTATTAAAATATAAATAAATGAAAAATTTTTTTAATTAGCAATTTTGATTAATGCCCTAATATAAACACAAATAATCCACTTAGGAATTGTTTGGAAGGATTAAAAATATTGTTTTTATGTATTGTTAGGCATGCAACTATAATTTAATCAGTAAAGTAAAATACATGTAACATTCCAATAAATAATAGGTTGTAATAAAGACAAGCCTTTGAAAGAATCTCAAAATCTGTTTTACTTACTTTATGAAACTTTAGCTTTTTTCAAATTATCGTTGAATGCTTCATTTATGTTTTTAAACTTCAGCAAATACATATTAAAACCACTTCGAATTGCTTTAAGTGATATTATCTAAAACAGTATGGGCTGCGATCTATTTATCAGACAGAAAACTAATGTTACTTGATTTAAAATTTCATTTCTTTGCAAAACATACAAAATGGAAGAAAAAAACAATTGATTTGTTTCAAGTGCTCAAAAATGGGTGCCTATTTTCAAGACTTGCCAGACGTGAATGAGGAGAAACAGATATGATTTAAAGGACAAAACGTAAATTTGCCAACAGAAAATGAGAAAAAAAGCTGAGAAATAAACTAGAAAAACGCAGTAGCTGAGAGAGAAAAAACAAGAAGAAAAACAGAACAAAAGAACCGCAGTAGTCGAGAGGAGCAAACCAGAATATGATGCATTTCCAAGCGCCATTGAAAGATAACGAGGAACTAATGTCGTTAACAAGATAATAAGCAGTCATATGATTAAAGATTCCAGAGAATCAAGATGAGCTGATGTGAATGATATGGGAACAATTTTGACATGTTTAAAGTTAGATTTATGACCAAGATTAAAAAAAAAGTTCAACAACCGTTGATTTCTTACATTCCTGATAATGGACATATCTATCATGTTTCTTATGTCTAAAATTTAAGGAGCAACTTATTTATCCTTATATTATTATTATAAAATACTTCATATAAATTTATTTCTTCAAATGATATTTAATTGTACATTTAAAAATGCTTTAGCTTACAATAATTGTTATAAATAATATAAACAATTTCCAAGCTCCATGATTTGGTGCAAATACTTCTTATCCTTTGTAAAAGAACTCTGTGATTAAAGTTAGAATTTTTTTAATGGGCATTTCAGAAAAAGTCAAAATAACAGGAAAGAAAAAGAAATAGTAGGTAGTATAAATTAAGTTCAAAGTTGTAATCCCAGTTAATCCTTGTCAAACGAAATTCGTGCTTGCCCGGCTCTTGATATCAATCTTTTTATCGTAATAATCTATATTTTAAGATTTTTTACTTAGATATGTTTGAAAGTTTTGCTACTTGAAATGATATTTTATAACATTTCTTAGAAAAAACAGTATTTTTTTTGAATTCACAAAAATATCCACTTTAATTTTAATAAGTAAATAGTATGCAGATCTAAATGCCGATTGTTTCTTCTACACAGAATTGAAGTTATTGTTAATAAATGCTTTGAATTTTAAAATGAAAATTTTAAACAATTAAGCAATATAACAATAAAAAAAATCAAAGAAAATGCATATTAAATAAAATTGAGTATATCTGACTGAAATGACTATATCTGCGGTCCGGAGGTACGTCACGCCCTCCTCCGATATATATATATATATATATAGTGTAGGGACACCGGCATTAGTCCCATGCAAGATGCTTACTGCACTATTTTGGATGACAATGTGCTTCCTACATGGTGGCAGTTTTACGGGGTGGATCCCTGTTACTTCCTGGATGACTATGCCAGCTGTCATGTTGCGAGGGTCACCAAGGTATGGTATGGTGCCAATGGGGTTAATTGAATAGACTGGCCTGTCCAGAGCCCAGACCTGAACCCTCTCGAGAATATCTGGGACTAATTGGATCGCCAAATTAAGAAGTGTACTACCCGTCCAAAATCGGTGAGTCGAGGGGAAGAAAATACCACTAGCAGTTACACAAGGACTTGTGGAAAGTATGCCCCGGAGAGTTCACGCTATATATATATATATATATATATATATATATATATATATATATATATATATATATATATATATATATATATATATATATATATATATATATATATATATATATATATAACACATGGATCAATAAGTCCCGAGACTAACAATGAAAACAACATTTTTCTTGCAAAATTTTTTTTTATTCATCAACATAATCACCTTTTAGGGTGATACAATCGTTCCAACGCTTTTCCAATTTTTCAATACCATGTTTATAAAAAAAATTATCTTTCGCTTCAAAATAAGCTTCAGTTTCAGCGATGACCTCCTCATTTGAGCCAAATCTTTTTCCCTGGAGCACTTTTTTAAGATCAGCAAAGAGCCAGTAGTCACTGGGGGCTAAATCTGGCGAGTATGGGGGGTGGGGAAGCAGATCAAAGCCCAATTCGTTCAATTTTGCCATTGTTTTCATCGACTTGTGGCAGGGTGCATTGTCTTGGTGAAAAAGGATTTTTTTTCTCTGCATGTGCAAATAGTGTGTGTGTGTGTGTAAATAGCGATAAACAGCTTTCTGAATCATCGACTCGTTGCTGTTTTTGTTCCATCGAAAGCAATCGCGGCACCCACTTGGAAAAAACCTTTTTCATGAAGGATAGTAAATACACTTCCATATGATATCTGTGTCATCTCAGCAATCTCACGGAGATTCACTTTACGATCTTTCATTATAATTTTTGTCACTTCACTCACAT